>NW_015160234.1:413001-421490 GCF_001447785.1 Gekko japonicus
TGTGTGTGTGTGTGGGGGGGGGTTGTAAAGACAGACAGGCAGATAAACGTTGGCTGATGGTTGCCAACTCCAGGTTCGAACTCCAGTACATAGGGTTGCCAACTCCAGGTTGGAAACTTCCAGGATATTTTAGGGATGAAGCCTGCTGAGGGTGGGATTTGAGGAGGAGGAGGAAGAGGGGGACCTCAGACAGATACAATGCCATGCTGCCCACACTCCAGACAAGCTGTTGCCAGTCTCCAGGTGACAGCTGGAGAGATCTTAAAGCTTTGGTGCTACTTCAAAGTTCCCCAGGAGCCCAAAACAGAGTAGTGTTTTGGAAAATCTTTAGGAATTGTTTGGTGCATTTACGATGGGGCTCCTGGGGAACTATTGTTGCCAATCTTGGCCCAGCAGCCATCAAACCATTCTCTTCAACCCCCTGCTGTGCAGCTGACTTTCCCCTAGGGTTGCCAATCTCCAGGTGGGACCTGGAGATCTCCCGCTGTTACAATTGATCTCCAGATGACAGAGATCAGTTCCCCTGGAGAAAATGGCTGCTTTGGAGGGTAGACCCTATGACATTATACCTGCTGAGTCCTTCCACACACACCCCAATATTGCCCTCCACAGGATCCACCCCCCAAATCTCCAGGTATTTCCTTCCTTAGAGCTTGCAACCCTACTTTCCCCTCAGTGCGTGTTGGTAGGCAACTAAGCTTGGTTCTGTCACCTATTTTGGCCTTTGGGAGAAAACACATTGGGGCCAGTCCTGATAGGGTTGCCAACTCCAGAGGGGAAATTCCTGGAGATTTGAGGGATGGAGCCTGAAGAGGGTGAGGTTTGAGGGGTGGGACCTCAAACAGGTACAATGTGTTAGACTCCCCCCTCCAAACCAGCCAGTCCTTCATAAGGAACCATTGTTGCCAATCTCCAGGTGAGGGCTGGAGATCACTCAAAATTACAACTGCTCTTCAGGTTGCAGAGATCAGTTCCTCTAGAAAAACCCTGCTGAGGTCGCCACAGCAAATTGACACTGTTTGCCCAAAGCCGGAGCACTCTCCCAGAGCCTCTTTCTAGCTCTCGTTGTATTTATTTCCACAATGGGCCTTATTCCTTGTTCTTATGTATAATGCAGATATATACAACACTGTCAAGAATTTTTAAAAAATAATTTTGGCAACAATTAATAGACTATAATATTTTTAATAATACATTATGAAAAATGCCAGTGTTTTTCAAGTTTAACTTAATATCTAAATATGCTGGTAGTTAGTCCTACCTACTGTGACTATAAGAGCGTTTCTGCTCAAAGAACACATGTTCACTAAAGAATCTGTTTTCTACCTTGCCCTTACCTCTCAGACAGCAAAAAAACATGATACATGTGCAATGGTAATACATGAAACAGCAACGTACAACTTCTTCTCAAGTACTGGGCAGGCTGGCAATTTTTCTTACACAAAAAGAAGATTTATATTTTTTTAAAAATCTAAAAATATGCTAAATAGTACAATTTTATATGCTAATTTATAAATAATGCATTTTATGTTAAAACAGTAAAAAGTTAAAGATTCATGGGAAAGTAAGTACTGCATATATTTCCATTTTTTCCTGGTTTCCCTTCCCCCCCAAAACCCCCCCAAAAACCCACCACTTTTTTGCCCCATGGTTTCACAGATTTTTGGAAATTTTTCAAATTTTGTGCAGCATGTTACAGTCTACAAATTTCAAAAAGAAAGTGAATAGGGAAAAGAAGATTTGCTTCCGAGGTCTACAATTAGTTTTCTACTTTTATAAAAGAATCCCTATGATCCTATCTGTCTTGCATTCATTAGCTCAATTTTGGTAATACTGTATTTCTAACAAGCAACACAAAGCTTGAATGATGGAATTCGTGGAGAACTGTTGTCTGTTGCTACACACACACAAACACAGACAGACAGGGTGGCAAAGACAGACCCAAGAGAAAGTCTCATTTTTGCTCTTAACAACTTAAAATAAAAAATAAAAAAATTATTCCGGTTTATTCCCTGCCCTACCCCGCCGAGCTGCAGTGGCTCAAGTGCTTAAGATGCTGAACTGCAGGCTGTGGAAGGTCGGTAGTTCAGCAGTTCGAGACCCAAGTGTGCCGCAGGACGGAGTGAGCTCCCGTCTCTAGTTCCAGCTCCTGCCAGCCTAGCAGTTTGAAAGCAAGAAATTTCAAGTAGATAAATAGGTACCACTTCAGTGGGAAGGTAACAGCGTTCCGTGCATTTTGGTGTTTAGTCATGCTGGCCATGACCACGGAAACATCTTCGGACAGTGCTGGCTCTTCGGCTTTGAAACGGAGATGAGCACCATAACCCTAGAGTCGGATTTAACTGGCTTTCGAGCAAGGGAACCTTTACCTTACCCCGCCGAAGCAGGCTCAGGGCGGTTTACATAGGATAAAATACACATTAACAATCAGAATTACCATTAAACATTTAAAAACAATACAATATTAAAGTGCTAACTATGTTATTTTGATGTCACAACAATGAGTGCATTCCATAAGTTGTTTAACTTTCCAGCTCTCTGATCTTCCTTAGATATAATCGGCACGCACAGGCTGTCAGTAACCAACTAGGGGCCAGGCTCTACAGGTTTCAGATGTTGTTAATAGTCTTGTTAATAGTGGTGGCGGCTCCTAGTTAAAAGCCTGGTGGAAGAGCTCCATCTTGCAGGCTCTGCAGAACTGTAAGAGATCCCGCAGGGACCTGATCTCTTTCAGGAGCTCATTCCACCAGTGTGGAGCCGCCACTGAGAAAGCCCTGGCCCTGGTTACAACCAACCTGGCGTCCTTAGGATCTAGGAGAGTCAATCCGTTTTGTGACCCTGACCGTAGTGTTCCACAGTTGGCAGCAGAGGATAGGACCCAAAGCAACGAGTTTAAATTACATGCAGAAAGGTATTGGTTGGATATTAGGAAAAACTTTTTCACGGTCAGAGTGGTTGAAAGGTGGAATCAGCTGCCTAGGGAGGTGGTGAGCTCCCCTTCACTGGCAGCTTTCAAGAAGAGGCTGGATGAATATTTGTCAGAGATGCTTTAGGCTGGTTCTGCATTGGGCAGGGGGTTGGGACTAGATGGTCTGTATGGACCCAACTCTATGATTCTATGATTATACAGCGGGTCTCTCCACTAGCTATTTTGACCAATGAAGACTGGTTTGCATCAGGAAAGAGTTATCAGACTTTGCGTGAATGGTTCCAAGCTGGCATAGCACATCCTATAGACTGGATATCCAAAGGAAAATTTTTAGATAAGGATCTTTTGGAAAGGAAAGCACAACTACAGATTCATTGGTTCAGATACCCTCAAGCTAAAGACTTTATAGAAAAACTTAAATGTTTAGGCATATCTTTTACTCATTTAATGGAATTTGAAGCTATTATTAAAAATGTTGATGGCTGTTCAAAGGGCATGGTTTCCTCTATAAAGCAAATCTTGCTTAGAAATCTCAATACTGGACACTTTAATTTAAAAAAAAAAAATGGCAAGATGATTTTGGCAGAGAACTTCCGGATTCATTCTGGCAACAGGTTTGGCAAGCTCCTTTGAATAAATCGAAAAAATTTAATATAAACTTCCAGTTTTTTAAAATGAAGTCTTGTTGGTATTACACTCCTCAAAGACTGCATAATATAAATAAAACAATTAGCTCATTATGCTGGAAGAGCTGTGGGAAACTCAGGACATTCTGGCACTGCTGATGGGAATGCCCCTTGATCTAGAACTTTTGAAAGGATATAGTAGCAATAATAAGTGAGATTAGTAATCTGACAATCCCTTTTACTCCTGAATTGACCCTACTGGAATTGTGGCCGGACCCTCCTCCTCCAAAACAAGCAAAAGAAACTGTTAGTCTGACTTTGGCTCTTGTTTTATTCTGGCCGTGAAGGGGGAGTGTGTGTGTGTGTAACTGTTTTGTTGGGAGTAGTACTTACTTGTAACTGCATCTATGCAGGGCCTCCCTTCCATGGGAAGAATGCGTGCTTGACCTTGGGTACCAGACACTACTAGATAATGTAACCCTATGCTTGCAGGAGTTGGGGGAGGGTTAACAGTGCACTGTAGATTTTGGCAGGCTGGTTGTATTGGTGTGATTGGACTGGTCACTGGGGGGGGGGATTGTTTGAATTGTTATAATAAGAGAACTGGCGCCAAAGGAGTTGGTTCTGACACTGCTTTGTCTATGCTTGAAACCTCTTTATCTCTCAAAAAACAAATCAATGCCAAGACAGTGTTGTTGGGAGCGAGTTCGGTTTAAGACCTGATACCCAAGCTCCAGCACTGCTTCTTTTGGCATCACTGGAAATGTACAATTTCCAAAAAGTCATAGAAAAAACTCTTTCCTGGAGGGTGGGAGGGAATTTTGGGAAAAATGGAAATATACATAATACTTTCCCATCAAATATATACTTATTTTACTGCTCTGACAAAATAAAATCCATCATTTATAACTTAACGTGCATATGAAATTGTCCTATTCACGGTAGTATACTTATGGAATTCAAAAGTATAATGACCTTAGTTTTCAGCAAGAAAAACTGGAAATATACCAAATTTTGGAAAAGAGACCAGCAAATTGCTGCACTCTATTCTACTTTAGCACACTTATCTGCATTTCTTTAAAGGAAACAGTCATAACACACACACACAAACACACACATCATTCCTGTATTGTAAAAGGAAGAGTCCAAAGAAGAATATGGTCAGTCTACTCTGACTGGCTAATCAGTTGTATCAGTTCATTTCATCATTATGCATTTAGGGGACAGATTACTTCCAGTCAGTAACTCCTATGATTTAGGATTATTATTTTTCTCATTTCAGCAAAGAAAAATACAACTGAAGTAAATCCAAGGAAGCCTGAATCAGCTTCAGAGAACTTTCAGTGAAATCCAACTGAAATATTACTTTAATGATCAAAGCCAATAAGCAATTAACAATCATGAATCGTATTTCATTAACTAATTTTGAAAACACAAGCAACATCAACATGCATATTATTTACCTTATCAATGGCTGATGAAGAGCAACTAACGAAGCATGGATTATAACGGAGATGACTGAGAGGTGAAAGTAATCAAACATAACATTGACGTAGTGATGAAGGCCTTGGTGTAAGGTAAAGTGCAACTTTAGTGTTCGACTGCTAATCAGCTGCAGTGTGCTCAAATCTTCTGGCCTAAAAGAAGAGTATAATCATATGATACTATTTTGAAAGTAATTTAATACTACAATTTAAAAAGCAAAACCCCCAAAAAGAAGTGCTTAATGAATAAGCTCAGTAACTGGGCAGTTACTTGTCTATGTAAAACACATTCATCCAGATTCAGTTTGTAATGAAGGAATTCCATTATACCAGTGGCTTATGAAACACAAATCAATGAAATTCTCGATACAATTTTTGTATCTACAGACCTCAGGATAAGGATGACTTAGGTACAATCTTGCAAAAAATTATCTAAGTATAGGTCTCAGTAAAATAGATATAATGTACATCTGCAGAAGTGTGCAGCATTTAAGGCATTTATATAAGTGAGAGTTTCTATAATTCTATCACATACAAAGATAACTAAAAACATATCAATTCATTTCAAATCCAGAAAAAAAAAAATCACATGAAATTAGTTTTTATATGCACATTAAAGACATTTTTAAAAAGCACGGAAAATAATTTCAATACTTTACTACATATAATACAAATTGTACAACTCAATTTACACAGGGATTCCACTTTATAAACGGATCACAAATGCACATACCCAAATGTTTTCCTATTGCCATTGCACAAAAATGAGGGTTAAAACCTAAAACCTGCAGTATACAAGATTAACTGTACACAAATGGGGGACTCACGAGATTTACGGGGGGTGAGAATCCTGCTCCTAACCCGCTGTGGCAGCACCACTTACCTAGCTCAGGTGACACCTTCCCTTTTGTTCTTTCAAAATGGCAGCTGAGATCTTGTGACCCAGCACTACAAAATCTCTGATCTTCTGCCTCTCTCTCTCTTAATCTTGGGGCAAACCCGGGGACTAACCCAGGCTTGTACAAACATGCCCCTCCTCTGTATCTCATCCAGTGTGCATTTTGAACTATCTGCATGCTGAGGTCCTGGTTCAACATTCGACATAGGATACAGGAGCATGCAGAGATGTGATCGAGAGATATTCTGCTTAAAGCCACCGTAGTAAAAACTGCACATTTGTAATAAAGCATAGATCACTTCTGAACTTACGAATAATCTGTATCCGTAAAATGTAGATCTAAAGACAGCAGGAAATTCATTTCATTAAGAGATTCTTCAATCTAGAAAGGAGATTTCAAAAGAAAGACATGACAAACAGTGTTTCTAATAACACAAAGTATAATTTTACTGCACTGCCCCATTTCCAAATTACACTTGCTGGATGGGGATATGGCCATTTCTAAATGCCCTTGTGCTGAGGACAGCCATGGGTATGTCACTGTAGTATAGTGTTGCACTAGCAGTAGATACTGCTGAAAGAGGAAAACTGGGTATAGATGGGGACATGGTAGAGGAGGAGTGGAAACAGTAAAATCCTGTGATTGCTCAGGGGGTTACTATCCCTGACAACAGCATTACACTATACCTGGCACAGAAATTGGGTAAATTAAAACAATCCAATTGAAATCAATGGAAAGCCAAAAGCAACTGACCCCATTTCCTCCCTGCTGTTCCTCAAGGTACAATGAAGACAGCATTCCAAGTTACTCTCTGCAGCCAACCATAGTGTATCACTCACTAGCAGTACACAAGCCCCAGCTGGAGACCACAGATTGTTTACTTCAAGATACATGTTATGGGGCCTCACTCTGTCTCCATGTTTAGAGAAACAGGGACATATAATAGGCAGCTTGATGATAAGGTAGTTAACACAGTGCACTGAATACTCAGAGAAAATGTAGGAAAGTGAAGGGCAGATGAAGCACATACAGCTTCTCCAAATCCCTACATGTATCCTGTCTCTGGAGCACAGACACAAATACCAACTGGAACACCAACTCCATTTTTGCAGCTTGACTGAGGAGGAATACTACACAGTAAGCAAAGGAGGGAACTAGAGATCTTGCTTCAGTTTCTTAAACTCCTCCTTCCCCTCCTCGAAAACAGGTGGATATGAGGCAGTGGTTAAAAGTATTGGATTAGGAGTTTCTGGTAATGGTGCTGTGACGTGGAGCCGCTTTCGGATCGCTCTGGAGCCGCCCGCTCCTCCTCTGCTCTTTTGGAGCCCCCCTTATCTTGAGTGGGGCCCGCTCGTTCTCCTGGAGGGAGAATGAGTTGCAGGGGGCTTGTTTCACCCCCCACACACACACGGCAAATGCAGGGGTGTGGTGGTTATTGGCTTGAGACGAGAGCAATGAACGGAGCAAGGCATGGCCGCCATGCCTTGCCTAACAGTGACCTCCATTTTAACTTTATTGCTTTCTTGATTTTGAATGTATACAGCAACATTGGGACTGTGAGTACGCATATTTCTAACTCTATTCATAGCCAAGATTTCGGACTTTGAGATAAAGTTACTCCGAGCTGGTCTGCCCAAGATAGAGGCAATTAGCAGCCAGACAAGGAATGTGGGAAAGATTGATGTCTGTCCTTTTTGATTACGGGGTCAAAAACTTCATTGATAAGGATTGACAACTAAGTTAAATATCCTAAATGGTGATTAAAAGTCTTAGAAGGTGTTTAAAAGCTCCAAAGCAAGAGTTACGTTATTTGAGCTGAAATTAATTGGACCACAAAAATGGCGCTTGCAGAGGGAACTGAGGAGGATGAGCTGGAGGATAATATGCTTGTGGGAGAATGAACTGTTGAGCAGTTTCTGAAGTTACTGAGAGATGGAATACAGAAGGGAATACAAAAAGGATTTGAAGAGGCTTGTGCGAATATAACTGAAAAACGACAGAGTATACAACCGGATAATGAAATTAAGGAAGAACCGATACAGCCCAAACAGAGTGTTAAGGAGGAACACGTTTGCCACAATAAGGAGTCGTTTGATGAAAATCAGCCCCTCTCCAGTATAGGAGTGGAAAAGGAGACAATGAGGTCGTCCTATATAAAGACAGACTTAATAAAAACAAATAAGCAGAGAAGTTCTAGCAAAAAAGAGAGAAGGGGGGAGAGAAGCGAAAACGGCATGCCTGGAAGTTTAAGATGGAAAATATAAGACTGGATATAATATGGCTGACACACAGAGGGGGGAGTCTAGAAATTAATACACACACACACACACAAAGAAAGAAGACATTGGGACTCATTGATACAAAAATGTAAGCTACAAATTTTCAGGGGGGAAATTAAGTTATTTGAAGAATGAAAGATTATTTCTGTTGATTTATGTTTTATTGGAATTATGAATTTAGGACTTCTGTTATAATGAGATACGGTATTAAGGCACTGAAATTGTGAAAAGTTAGATATTGTGTTATAGAGAAGGAAAGCTAGATATAGACT
>NW_015160234.1:421899-472212 GCF_001447785.1 Gekko japonicus
GGATATTTATTTGGGAAAACAAGTATATAATAGTAGTTGCAATAAGATATTGACAAAGGATGTTGAAAACATATGGATAGGAATTCTTCAGAGTAATGAAAAAGGATATTTAGTGGTTAATGACCATCTGAGACGTTGTGAGAACCTTATCAAAAAATGTTAACTTTAAATTGTGAAGGTTAATTGGAATATATTTAGTTAAATCTTAAAAGGTCTTTATAAAAAAAGCATGTTCAGTTGCAATATTGTCTAGAACTAGTTGTATCCCTGTATACAGGAAACATTGTTTATGTTTGTTTTTGTCTTTGTGTTTACGTGTGTGTCTATTATTTCTAAAAATTAAATAAAAATATATATAAAAAAGAAAACAGGTGGATATGCTGAGCACACAAACACTGATAGCCAGTGAATGTCTTGCACCCATTCCCTGCAACTGATGGCAACTGCATGTAGGCTACACAACCATGCTTACTCAGGAGGTCATATCACTAACTTCTGAAAGAGGTTATTATTCAATCTTTACTGGGGGGAAAACTCTCTTTTACGAAGAAATCATGCCCAATTATAGATCCATGTCAAATTTGCCAATATTAGGTAAAATAATTGAAAAAGCAGCAGCAGAATAACTGCAGGATTTTCCAGGTTACATATCTGCCTTTCATCCATTTCAGTTTGGCTTTAGTCCTTACTCTGGGATACTGTGGAACTGATGTTACGCATTTGCCAGGCACTCCAGATTTTCTCAGTGTTCAAGTTGAGGCAATTTAAGTCCACAGCAAACAGCATCCAAATAACCCAGGGCAACAGCAGGCTGAAACCAGGCTGACCTCTGAAGGGAGGTAATGTAGTGCAGAATAGGGGGGAGGGTGGAATAAAAAGAAGGCTGAATTCGATTTTAGTGCAGAATTGCTTGGAGGACACTGCGATGAACATGGAGTAAAAGGAGAGTGCAGAAAGGGCCTAGGTAAACTTTCATTTCTACAACTATCGGTGTGCCACTGATTCTGCTGATATTTGAACACAGGTCCATGCCTATGTTACTACCATGAGCAAGGCAAAGCAGCCATTGACAGATGGAACCACAGGATTGCTCTGTAGGGTTTTAAAGAGTATTTTAGCAGTTTACATATGCAAACAGAAGATTACCTTCCTTTCATCCAACAGCATCTTAATTTTGAAGATCATAACATCATTGACAGACACTTCCTCATTTTTATAAAGAATTTGAAAGGTTTTACTACAGATTACATTGTCATGGACTGATGCTGGAAAGGCAAGATCAGCACCTGAAAGTAAGAATACAAGTAAATAATAACGAACACCACACAAAATAGGAATAGTCTATACTTACAAGTCCACATATGAGATGTGTTTTAAGGCTTTTGTAGCCCTGAACACAACCTTGGAGTGAATTTCCTATCCCAGTTGCACTTTTTTTGGCAGAATGCACAGAAAAATGGTTTTACATCTCTTTTCTTCTTAGGACACTGGAGACACTGTTTACTAATGTGCAAGTATCAAAGTACAGCCACTTACACAGTTTTCTTTCTGCAATCAAAAAAGCTCCTGGCAACAACCCTTGAAATATACTGATTTTGACTGTTATATGGTGCTTTTTATGCCCTTGGCTGTACAGTGTTATGGAGTATAAAATTACCCCCCCCCCCATAGCCTGATGACTCTTCCTGATAACCTGGAAAACATTAATATCACCACAGAACATTAACATCACCATAGAGAGACATGTTCCTTTAAGATTTATGAAAATTCGATTTGATTTGATCTTAATCTTCTAGTATCTTAGGTTGAGGAGCTGTGGTGGCTCAAGTGGTTAAGACGCTGAACTGCAGGCTGTGGAAGGTCAATAGTTCAGCAGTTCAAGACCCGGGTTGCCGCATGACGGAGGGAGCACCCATCTCTAGTTCCAGTTCCTGCCAACCTAGCAGTTCAAAAGCAAGAAACTGCAAGTAGATAAATAGGTACCACTTCGGTGGGAAGGTAACAGCGTTCTGTGCACCTTGGTGTTTAGTCATGCCGGCCACATGACCACGGAAACGTCTTTGGACAGCGCTGGCTCTTCGGCTTTGAAACGGAGATGAGCACCACAACCCTGGAGTCGGATTCGACTGGCTTTCGAGCAAGGGAACCTTTACCTTTACCTTTTATCTTAGGTTGAAAAGTTTTTGGCATATGTTTTTTTTTTAAGTACAGCTTTATAAAGAAACAGTACTGGTGTGAAACAAAGTTTGAGTTCAGTTGCACCTTTAAGACCAACCAAGTTTTATTCAAGGTATAAACTTTTGTGTGCAAGCACACTTTTTCTGATAACTGGTGCAAGTTATTCAATATACAAAGGGGATGGGTGAAGCTACTCAAAAGAAGCATTCCACCTCATATGAAATTGTGTTTTCAGGCTCTAGGAGTCTGGGTACTGTGAAACAGTATGACTTCTGCCACCACAAACATTTTTGTAAGAACTTTTCTAACTCCAAATACATTGGAATTTGGGTTGGGGTATGAATGTACAGCAGAGCACAATGTAACTTTTTAACAGATTTAGGGTTTTGTCATTTTGTCCTATTTATTGGGATTTTTACCCCGCCCTCCCTACGAAGCGGGCTCAGGACAACTTACAAGGGGCAAAGCCCATATAAAACAGGGTAAAAGCAATAAAAACAATAATAACAATTAATCACAACAACAATAATACTCAATTGAAAGCAGGATGGTCCCCGGATGTATGCCATGATGGTAAACAGACAGTTCTCTGGGGATGATGTTGTCCTATAGCCGATCCCAAACAAGTAAGTCCGGTGGTATCAGTCGTGCAAAAATTGTGGCAGATCTTCCCGGGCCATCCTTAACCCCGATGTCATCCACCTCATTGGTGGCGATGGTAGTGGCAGCCCCTATGTGAAAGCCTGGCGGAAGAGCCCTGTCTTACAGGCCCTGCAGAACTGCATAAGGTCCCGCAGGGCCCTGATCTCCTCCGGGAGCTCGTTCTACCAAGTAGGGGCCTGTAAAGGTTCTCTCTCCTCCCCAGACCACACAGGACTGGGAGGGGAAAGAATTCTTTACTGGAACATTGGATTTACACAAGAACCCAGGAGAGGTAGGCTCTCTGGATTTAAGACAATAGCCACCAGAACCTTTTTCAACTATGGTCCCCTTCCATTGTATATAAACCTGTATGCAGTACAAGTAAGACATCACTAAGTCTCACTGTGTTAAATGGGTAACTATAGACATGCATAGGAAAAGGAGTACGACAAGGATGTATATTGTCACCTTGCTTATTTAATATATATGCAGAGTACATCATGCGAAATGCTGGCCTGGATGAATCACAAGCGGGAATTAAGATTGCTGGGGAAAAGATCAACAACCTCAGATATGCAGACGATACCACTCTAATGGCAGAAAGTGAAGAGGACCTAAAGAGCCTCTTGCTCAGAGTAAAAGAGGAGAGCGCAAAAGTGGGCTTGAAGCTCAACATCAAAAAAACTAAGATCATGGCATCCGGCCCCATCACTCCTTGGCAAATAGAAGGGGAAGTCGTGGAAGTAGTGACAGACTTCACGTTCCTGGGATCCCAGATCACCACAGACTGTGACTGCAGCCATGAAATTAAAAGACGCCTGCTCCTTGGGAGGAAAGCAATGGCGAACCTTATAGGAATCAATTTTCCTATACAGGGCCGCCACCGAAAAGGACGTGGCCCTAGTCGCGGCGAGCCTTGCCTCCCGGGGGCCTGGAACCACCAGGTGATGTTGTGCCCTGGACCAAAGTGCTCTTGGGGGTATATGTGGGGAAAGGCGGTCCCTCAGGTAAGCCAGACCCTGGCCATATAGGGCTTTAAAGGTAAGTACCAGCACTCTGAAACGGATTTGGTATACTATTGGCAGCCAGTGCAGCGCTTTCAACCCAGGCTGGATGTGCTCCCACTTGGGGAGACCCATCATCAGCCTGGCCGCCACATTCTGCACTAGCTGCAGCTTCTGGATCTGCACCAAAGGCAGCCCCATGTAGAGAGTGTTACAGTAGTCTAACCTCGAGGTGACTGTCGCATGGATCACTGTAGCCAGGTCATCGCGGCCGAGGAAGGGAACCAACTGCCAAATCAGCCTAAGATGATAAAATGCCGATCTGGCAGTGGCTGCCACCTGGGCCTCCATAGTTAAGGAGGGATCCAGGAGCACTTCCAAACTCCTAACCTCCGACGGTGGCACCAACAGTGCCCCATCGAAGGTCAGGAGAGGGAGCCTCAACCCCGGTCCGCTCCGACTCAGGCACAGGACCTCCATCTTCGCTGGGTTTAGTTTCAGCCGGCTCAGTCTGAGCCACCCAGCCACGGCCTGTAGTGCCCGGTTCAGATCTTCTTGGTTCAGATCTATCTGCATGTTCTTACCCCACCCTTCCACCAAGGGACTCAGGCCCAAACTACATATTAAATTTTACGCTTGATTGCTATGGGAACCTGCAGCCATATAGCAGCTACAAGTTCTTTCTGGCAAATCAATTTAAAAGTGTGGCAGGGGCTCAATTGGGACCACAGTGCAGGGGGAGGAGAGGCTCTTAACTTCCCCTGTGCTGTTTTCCTTATCCAAAACCCTACAGGGGTGTTCTTTGCTCTACTGGGGAGCTTGCATGTACAGCTCCCCCCCCCGAGAACTAACACCACTCCCCGAGGCCATTTCAGGTTGGGAAAATGGAGTGCAGGGGAAGGCTGAAGACCATCCTCCCCTCTTGCCGAACAGAATCAGGCACCTACAGCACTCCGAAATTACATTGCCATGGGGAACACGCAGCTGGCATCCTGCTGCTAGTCCCGCTGTAATCATATAACTGTGATGGGTAGTTTGGGCCTCCAAGCTTGTTTATGCATGCATCTCATCTTCCATTTTATTCTGATAACATGCTTGTGAGTTAGGTTAATTTAAGAGCTGAGACTGGTCCAAGGTCACCCAGTGAACTTCATGGCTGAGTGGGGATTTGAACTTGAATCTCCCGAAGTTCTAGCCCAGTACTCTAAGCACTACAGTACTGGCCCTGTTCATGTCTTACAGAGAACACATGTACATCTGTCTTTAAGAAAGTTCTAATATGTATTCATTTTACAAATTAACCTAGGAACTAGGTATGATTTCAGTCACACGCTGACTGAACATGCATTGAATGGTTACATGCACTGAACGTAATGTGAAAATTACTCAATACACACATAAAAACAAGTAAAATCTATACTGTACACAGATTGTACATGCATTCTCTGTAACCTGTGAATGGGGCTACTCTGTCTCTGATATGATGTATTCTCTTTCTTTGAATGGGTATTCTGTTGGGCAAATAAAGCACAAACCTACATAAATAGCGTTCTTTGATCATTCCACAGAGAACAGCAACATTTGCATGATTTTTGCCAAGATTCATTTAATCGTTTTGAGCAACCTTCCAGTGAACAACTATAGAACATATGTGCACACACAGTCATCAAGATTACACCCCCTATTTATGTATGCTATGTATGTTATGTTTGTTGGTGTCTTAAATGTGTGTCTGTTTTCTAAGTATAAAAAACCCAATACAAATATATATATATATATATATATATAAAAAAAAGATTACACCCCCTATCAGGAGTATTCACATGATCAAAATTCAGTCTTTAACAATGAGTAGTAGCTTTTGTCTATTAAAATTTTATACTTCCTTAATAACTTCAATTGTGCACTTATTTGATGTTTTTCATCTATATCAATCTACGTGTAATCAATTAAAAGCCCTAATTAGTTGACAGCTCTACTTTAATTATTAAATAGCAATTAAAACCTCAAATAGCATTGGAAAATAAATGTTCACACTTACTGGTTGCACGTAACAAACTTGCTTCAATTCTGTGTGGAAGTCTGGGTGGAATTTTCATAGATGCACGAATCTGGTAAAAACTAAAATAAGCAAAATGGTTTTCAAAATATGCTAAATACCATGTTCCCATACATGACAAGTATGATATCAAAAATTAGCTTATCTTTGAAACTGTGCATTCTGCCCAATCAGTTTGGAAATCTGATGCCTATGGGAGGAAATAAGGCAATGGGAGGAAACAACTGGCAATGTCACTCAACTGAGGACAAATCCTGCACCCTGCATTTTCACTTAGTTTGGATTGAAGAATACATTCTGTCTCACAGCTACATTTCTAACTGCATGCTTATCTTAATGCCCATAAAACTCAGTAAATAATTAGTAATTTAGGACACAATACAACATTTACTGAAGTATCCAAATATGATAATCTCACAGGGTCAACTCAGGACAAATTTAAAATTCTATTCCTGGTATCTGAGTTAATGACCTACCTATAATAACCACATTATACTTCCATGTGTATTCTTATTTGAATCAACTAATGCTTCACTCCCAGAATTCATTTGGCCCACAATCTAGTATCTGTCCTTAAAGCATCAGTCATGCTGAGTTTGTTACCATCCACTTTTGGATAATTGTGCTTTATTATGTCTGTGATTCTACAATAATATATATATGAGTTTGGCATTATTATTGACTTTGCTTTCTATATAATTATTGTTGCATTTATTTAGCATGTTTTGACTACAGATTTGTTTGTGATTTCATTGGTCTTTTTTCTGTAGCCTCCCTCCTTCATACTAGAGTGCACAAACATGCCCGCTCCCTATGCTGTGTAAAAAAAGGGGGGGGAAATCAACATGGCTTGTCCTCCTACTTCCTATCCAAATGTAGTACATATTTCAACAGACAAATAAAACTAACTGCTCACCTGACATTCATGTTAAAAGCAGCTTTAAAATCTTCAGATCATGGAATCTGAGCTATTAAATTTTTGGAGGCGTTTTAACTCTAGTGCAGTGTTTGTTAACTGTTAAGCTACTTTGTTGTTGTTCAGTCGCACAGTCAAGTCCGACTCTTCGCGACCCCATGGACCAGATCATGCCAGATGTGATCTGTGAAAAGCTTATGACTGACCCAAGATCACACCAGCAACTGCATGCGGAGGAGTGGGGAATCAAACCTGATTCTCCCAGATAAGAGTCGCGCTTTTAACCACTACACCAAACTGGCGTGATTAAGTTAAGCTACTACTACCACGGCAAGTTCCAGGTTTTGGAGAGCCCTGGGCTGAGAGTGCCCAAGGGACCCTCTACCCACCCCTCCCCTGCTTACCACCGGCCCCCAACTGCACCTCCCTCCCCCTACCTGCTTGCCAGACCTCCCATGTCCTGCATTCACAAACAGGCAAATGTTTTTCAGCAGTAAGCCCAGCCAGAAGCCCAGGGCCCTGGCATCTGCCCCTCCCCTCAGGGTATGATGACATTGGCCCTGAGTACCACCAACAAAGTAGGCAACATCATCATCAAACAAAGCCAGTTATGAAAGAAGAAAGCCAGCAAGGGGAGTAGGGGCTATCCAGTGTTTTGCAGGGAGTGCCACATGTATGATTATCGACCCACTGAGCAGAAATAATGGGTGTGTATTCAATACATGGAGCTCTTGGCTCTCAGAGAGTAGCTTTGTTCCTATGAGGCTAGGGTTGCCGACCTGGAGAAGCTACAGCAGACAGAGAGGTTTGGGGACAAGACCTTCAGGGTTCTCTTATGCATTAAAAACTGATTAAATGGCAGGAAGCAGTAGGAATAAATGGACAGTTCTCACAATGGAGGGAAGTAAGTAGTGGGGTACCACAAGGATCAGTATTGGGGATGGTACTATTTAATTTCTTCTTAAAGGATCTGGAACTAGGGGTGAGTAGTGTAGTGGCCAAGTCTGCAGATGCCACAAAATTATTCTGGATGGTGAAAACCAAGGCTGACTGTGAAGAACTCCAAGAGGTCCTCCACAGGCTGGATGAGTGGGCAACAATGTAACAAATGAAGTTCATTACTGGTAAGTGTAAGGTGACTAAGGGGAGACATGATAGAGGTTTATAAAATTATGCATTGGGGTGGAGAGAGTTGACGAAGAGAAATTTTTCTCCCTCTTCCAAAATACCAGAACTTGAGGGTGCTCAATTAAGCTGATTGGCAGTAGGTTAGGGACAGACAAGAGGAAATACTACTTTACACAGAGTGATTAAAATGTAGAATTTGCAGGCAGAGGATGTAGTGATGGCCACAGGAATAAACAGCTTTAAAAGGGGATTAAACAGATTCACGGAGGACAAGTCTATCAATGGCTACTAGCTATGGTGACTGAGGGGAACTTCCACATTTAGAGGCACTAAACCTCTGAATCTCAGAGCCAGGAGGCAACATCAAGGGAAGGCCTTGGCCTCTATGTCCTGTTGTTAGCACTCCAGAGGAACTGGTTGGCCACTGTGTGAGACAGGAAGCTGGACTAGATGGACTACTGGTCTAATCCAGCAAGGTTCTTCTTATGTTGTTATGATTTACCAGAACACTCCCACTCCTGTGCTGACAGCTCTTCTGTTGTTGTGGAGAGTTACAGTCTTGAGATCAGAGGGCATCAGTCTGAGGAGAAGAGATGTGATCCCTTAGAAAGGACCCCTTCCTTGGATGATAGACCAATATGCACTCATACTAAAGATAACTCTCCTGGGTTGGTGGGAAGTGGGTTTTTGGTAGTGGTTGATTTAATTATTAGGAATGTAGAGGGTCTGTGACAGGTATTTTGACCACATAGTGAAATGACTGCCTTGTGCCAAGGTTGCAGACATTCAGCACTTAGATAAGCTGATAGACAGTTTGGGAGAGGAAGTCAACAATTCTGGTGCATGCTGGCACCAATCACATTGGGAAATGTAATCATGTGGTCCTAGAGAAAAAAATTAGGTTACCAGGCTGAAAGTTAAAGGCGAGGACCTCAAAGGTAGCATTCTCAGAACTACTACCAGTTCCACGTGCAGGGCCAGCTAGACAGGCACAGATAAGGGGTCAGTTTGGTGTAGTGGTTAGGAATGCGGACTCTAACCTGGGAGAATCGGGTTTGATTCCCCACTCCTTCACATGCAGCTGCTGGTGTGACCTTGGGTCAGCCACAAGTTCTCTCAAGAGCAGTTCTCGAAAGCGCTCTCTCAGCCCCACCTACCTCACAGGGTGTCTGTTGTGGGGAGGGGAAGGGAAAGTAGACTGTAAGCTGCTCTGAGATTCCTTCCAGTGGTGAAGGGTGGGGTATAAATCTTCTTTTTCTTCATTGAGTAGATGACGGGCACAGATCAGGGGTCTCAATGAGTAGATGAGAAAGTGGTGCCGGTGGGAAAGATTTAGATTTGTTAGACACTGGGAAACTTTCTGGGACAAGCTGAACCTGTACAAAAGAGATGGGCTTCACTTGAACCAAAAGGGAACCTGGCTGCTGGTGATTAATTTCAAAAAGGTGGCAGAACTTTTAAACTAATCCTAGGGGAAAAGCCTGGGGAGACTCCGGTTCAGGGCAAGCCAATCCAAAGGGATAACTTGGCACACACTCAAGGTAATATCAATAGGAGCACAGTACAACTTGGGAGTGCGCATAATAGAACTTGGGCAGGATGGCAAAGGGGGAGGGGGAGTGCTTGGTACTAAATGACATTTTAGATATAGGGAGTATCTCAGAAACACTGTGGAATGGGGGAGATCTATGGGATGCAGTCAGCCCTGGGTATAGGTTCTTTATGCAGGATAAGGAAAGATGGTTGGGGGAGGTACTGCGTTGTACATCAAAGAGGGCACAGAATCCAAGTGTGGTTCTGAGAGGGGCTCGTGACCTGGTGAGAGATGTAGATGCACCAGTTGGGAACAGTGACCACACCACTATTAACTTCAGTATTCACATCAACGGAAAGTTACTCCTAAAGTTCAAAACTGTAACATTTGATTTCAAAAGAGGGAACTTAACAAAAATGAGGGGAATAGTTAAAGGAAGCTGAAAGTGAAACACAAGACTGTCAAATTCCTGGAGGATGTGTGGAAGTTGTTTAAAACCTCACTAATGATATAAATTAGATAAACATATGGAGCAGAGGTCCATCAGTGGCTATTAGCCACAAGATATAGATAGGAGCTCTCAGTCTGGGGCAAGGGATGCTCTGTATTCTTGGTGCTTTGGGGGGGCAACAGTGGGAGGGCTTCTAGTGTCCTGGCCCCACTGGTGGGCATCCTGATGGCACCTGGTATTTTTGGCCACTGTGTGACAGAGTGTTGGACTGGATGGGCCATTGGCCTGATCCAACATTGGCTTCTCTTATGTTCTTAGGTGCAAGTGGTTCTCAGACTCATAGAAATAGCAGAGCAAAGAAAAGCAGCCAAAGAAGAAGCAAGAAGACTGAATGTGGATTTCCAGAGGGCAGCAAGGAAAGACAATGAAGTTCTGTGGGATGAGCGTTGCACACAGCTAGAAGAAGGCTGCAGAAAGGGCCACACCAAGCTTGCATTTATGCATGTCAAAAAGATTTGAACACCATTTACTGCGTGTAAAGGCATTATCAAAAGTAAGCAAGGGAAATAACTGTCCAACCAACAAGATGTCAAAAACAGATGGCGAGAATACATAGAAAAGCTGTACGCTAGTAGCAAAGAAGCCCAACCTCAGGATACCAAGGAAAGGGAAGTTGAGAAAGAACCAGCCATCCTTTAGGAAGAGATCATGTGGGCAATGAGCCAACTACCAAACAACGGCTCCAGGTGTTGACATCTCCACAGAATCGCTGAGGCCTGTACCACCTGCAATCATCAGAGCCCTGGGTCAGGAAATTTGGGAAACCAACACATGGCCAAGGGACTGGAAATGCTCAGTGTTCATTCCACTACCAAAAAAGGGAGACTCCAAAGACTGCTCCAGTTATCACACAATCACTCTCATCCCCCACATTAGCAAAATTCTGCTTAAAATTATACAACAACACCTGGCACCAACCATTGTAAGGGAATTACTAGATGTCCAAGCCAGCTTCCGAAGGGGGCGTGACACTCGCAACCATATAGCAAATCTGCACTGGATCATGGAGAAATCTCATGAGTAAAAGATTATCTACTTATGCTTCATCGATTACAAGAAAGCCTTTGACTGTGTCAATCATGACAAACTGTGGAGAGCCCTACAAGACCTGGCGGTGCCAGCACATCTGGTCAAGTTGATACAATCATTGTACACAAACCAGGAAGCCACTGCACAAACACCATATGGAGATACTGATTGGTTCAAGATAGAGAAAGGAGTACAACAAAGGTTGCATTTGTTCACCTTTCCTATTCAACATGTATGCCAAAACAGTCATGAGAAAGTTAGTGCTGGAAGAGTAAAAAATCAGGGTAAAGACTGGAGGAAGGAATATCAACAATCTTCAATATGCTGATGACACAACCCTCCTCTCGGAAACTAAAGGAGGCCTGGAATACATGATCAAGAAAATCAAAGAGGGAAGTGAGAAGTTTGACCTCTTCCTCAGCATCAAAAAGACCAAGTTCATGACCACCAAGAAGGAGAGAAACATCAAAATATAACAGTTGACAATGAAGAGATCGAATGTGTGGAAGAATTCACTTTCTTAGGATCACAGATCAACCAAAATGGCAAATGCAGTCCAGAAATAAAACGCTGAATCACGCTGGGTCACACAGCAATGATGAGCATGAATTGAATATGAAAGAGCAAGGACATCAGCCTAGCAAGCAAATGCAGATTAGTCTGTGCTACTGTGTTCCCCATAGCAACCTATGGCTGCGAAAGTTGGACTATGAAGAAGCAAGACAGGATGAAAACTGACTCATTTGAGTTGTGGTGCTGGAGAAGGCTCCTGTGCATTCCTTGGCAAACAAAGGTAACAAACAAGCAAGTACTGGATCGCATAAAACCACACATGCCATTGGAAGGAAAAATCATAAAACTGTGACTGACTTATTTTGGCCATGATATGCAGAACTCACTAGAAAAAGCAATTGTGCTTGGATTGGTTGGCGGCAAAAGGAAAACGGGCCGCCAAAGAACACGGTGGCTAGACACCATAAAAGTCGACACCAGCCTGAGCATGGAACAACTCAAAGAAACAGTACAAGATCGGAAAACATGGAGAGAGCTGGCCCATAGAATCGCCAAGGGTCAGACACAACTGAATGGCTAACAATAACAATAACATTAAGCTGTCACTCAAACTATCATGTGAACATTGGCTGTCAGTACAACTGAGCCTAATCAAATCCTTTATACAACATAAATATGGGATATTATCACTAATACTAATTTAAAGAGTTGACTTCTTGTATCTCCCTCAGTTACTATGGGTGGGATCCCATCAAACTGAAAATGGAGCGAGTTAGAAAAAAGGATTTTTGCCCCCTCCCCTTCCAGCCCACTGCACCCCTCAAAGAACCATTCTGAAGGTCAGGGGACCATTGGGAAAAACATGGAATATGGTCTCAGGACCTAAAGCCCGAAGAGGCAGAAATTTCCTCATAATTTCTTGGTTCCAAAAAGCTTCAGCTCATTCCTTTCTTCTAGCTGTAGTGCAGCCTTGCCCCAAGAACCTCCCAAAGCTTGGAAGTGACTTTTCCAGGGGCACTGCAGTGGCAAAATGGTGAACTTCCTTCAGCAAACTCTCTCTGTACACGGTTTGACAGGCTCAAATCCTATATATGTTTCACAGAAAGTATGGGAACCTTAGTTTTGTTGTGCGGTTGAAATACAGAATACAGAGCAGCACTAGTTACAGCTGGATATTGTCAGTTGAAATATGTTGCCCTCCAGAAACAACCTTTGACTTTATCTTGCTAGTTCCAAATGCCTCTATTGGAATTTGTATCAACGTTCTATGTTCCATGAAGGAAAATTAAAATCAGAAATGCCAGGCACATTGTGATACAGAGCTGCATAACAAATGAAAGCATAGCACTGAAGTTCATGACAGATCAAAACAGCTGTCAAGTCTGCATGAACAGTGTTACCTTTTAAAATCCATTCAGAGAGGCAAGAATGACAGTTAAGCAAACAAAGAAAAAGCCACTTGTTTCCCATTTTTAACTTATTAGGCACTATTAATGTATGAAATGTCTCTTTCGGACTTAGCCAATACTGTTTCCTGGCAAGTTCAGAAGAAAACTCACTATAAAAGAGAAATCAACTTGCTCAGGGCAATGGGCTGCAAGCAACAATTACAACATAAACATAAAAAGTTCCTCAGTATTTAGCTGCTACTTCTCAGTGCATCTGAAATTTTATTAAAACAGAAAAGACAGAAGTATATAAACCAAAACAAATTTTTGTTAAAACCTTCAATATGAAGGACTGACTATGAGTAAGGACTCCTTGTGAAAACGACTGACTCAGCTATTGGCAGGAACAGCCAGAGGGAGCTCCTCAGCTGTCAGAGGCAGAAAAGAAACGGGCAGCTGAGGTCAGCAGTTGGCAAGTATCATGAACAAAGCAGGCTTAGAATGTGATTCCATCTCATTATTGGCACACAAACTTTCAACAGTTTTCAACACATAAAATTTTTCAGCCACTGACTGCTCAAGAGGAAAAACTTGTTGAACAGGAATTAAAACATCCAAAACTGTCCTATGAATCTCACACTTTTAGACATAAAAATCATTTTAGCATGCGCATACAACATGTAGGTAATTCCAATAAAGGAAGCAAGGCAAAAGGAGACCTCTTTCTACGGTCTACACCAAGCTGTGCAGGCAACAATAATCGTGTACAAAGCAATCATGTGCAAAGCACAACAGCATACACAACAGCATGAAGATAGATCAAGATGCTGTATCTGAAAAAGTGAGCAGTGACTCACAAAAGCTCATACCCAAATTTTGGTAGTCTTTAAGGTGCTACTGGTCTCTTACTCTTTTCTACTACATCTGCATGAATTAGTCACACTTGCAGCATGATATAGTATGTAATGGCATACTTCTCTTAAACCAAAAACAACAAAACACATCTCATTTTTAAATTAAAAGCATGAAACTCATCCCTTTCCCAGATATTACAATTACCTTGTCGTAATTCAAAAACACATGGATCAGATTTGGGACCAATCAAATGAATAATGTCAAATGCACTATAAGAAACCAAAACCAGAGCTTCGCCTCAATGGATTGTGGTGACTTGCACTATCCGCAAGAAGTAGTCTCATGAAAACTGAATACAGAATTCATACCAATGCAAAGGAATACTACAAATCTCTAAATCAGAACTTGATTGTCTCTGAAAAGGACTCCTATGTGTAACAATTTTGAATGACTAATTTTGCAAGGCTGGGTTGTTGTTATTTTTTAATGATGAGAAGTTAAGATGAAACAAAGAATTCTATAGCATTAAAACTAGGGAAGTGCGTTCAGATATTCCTGAGCCAAAAATATATTCAAAAAATACCTTATTTGTATTTTCCAGGTATATTCAGGTCTTCCCAATATATTCAGGATTTTCAATTAACTTGAAATTTGGAGGTTATTTAAAAGACAGGCATCAACAGCACTCCTGCAATTTTGGAGCCAGTACCTTTAAAAATACTACTCAGACCACCAAAAATCCCCATACAGAGTAACATGAGCGGAAAAATATTGGAAACCTGAAAAAAACCTGGATCTGAATACCATACCAAAACCTGAGAACACCAATATTTTTCAGCTCCAATATCCAGATACGAAAAATACCTTTTTTTTTTGCTGTGCACCCCTAATTAAAACACCAATTACTATGACTCCCAGACAAATTAACTCAAGTCATACCCATGGCAAACAACAAAACAAACTCTGTTCCTTATAGAATGAGGAATCACAACAATGCTCTAAAATGAGTTATATTCCAAACTCAATGAAATCAAAGCAATACTTTGGGATGAATTCAAACATCATGAAGAAACCACCATCTGTTTATGAGGTGAATGAGCCTCAAAACCTCAAGCTTGTATTGCTTCTCTCCTCCCCCCCGATTAAGGGAACCACAGTCACCTGATGCAGGAAGTTTTAGATTGAACTCCAGTTCATTGTGATGTCTGAATTCAAGTACTCTAACAGAACATTAGTTAAAAATGACTGAGGCTTGGTTCATATATTCCTTTCATCCTCCATCAAAAAACATCCCAATGTGACACACTTTGGAATCAGAGAAGCCCCCCAAAAAGGTCAGAAAAGTGGACCAAGTGGAGCTCAATGGAGAAAGATCAAAACTTAATGTGCTAAACAAGAATTGTGAACACAACAAGGGTATTCCCATGGCTATGAAACAGCCTGTGCTCAATTTTTTAACTTCTGTAGTTAGCAGTGAACCACAAGCATAAGTATCAAAAACATAAGCAATAATGTTCAATGATACATCAACTGCACTGCAGAAAAATAGCATAGATTCCCCCCTCCCAAAAATCAGCTTTCAGTACTGTGAGTCTCTCCCGCCATGATCCATTTTTCTAAACACTGGTGAGAGCTCTTCACTTCCTCCGCATTCAAAGTGGACAGAGAAGAATTTGTAACCACACATTTGAGAGGAAGTGTGAACCAAGCCTGAGCAGTCATCTGAATTTTATTCATGAAAAATTTCACACAGAAATCTGTTACGCTATTCAGGATTTTGATGTCTGATAATCTTGGCAACAAATGCTTCTGCAGAATTCCGTAACATAAAGTAGTCCCTTTATATTGTGAGGGGTGAGGAAAGAGATACCTACCCTCTTTGAAACAAATCCACGTTGTAAAATTTGTGGAGTTCCACCGAAAATTCTACCATTGCCTGTATCTCACTCATTTTTATGTAGATGTAGAAGTTGAAAAACTGTGGTCAGCACCTTACTTACTGAGGAGAAAGAGAAGAAACTTAAGGAGGGGGAAAGGCCACTTTCTCAAAATCAAGCATATGGCATGAATAGCTTTACTTCTTAAATTTATGCTCATAAACAGACACTACATAATTACTGACATTATTGTATCTGCTGCCATGGCAGACAAAAATGGATGTTTCATCTTCAAACCCATGTTCAGACTAACCAACAACTTAGCAATGTAAGTCTGGTATACAGTATGGAGGACCAGAAGAAAAAACTCTACTTACTTAAATCCTAAAGAGACCCAATAGGAATTCAGCCCTATAAAATTCAATGGGTATTTCCAATTAAATCATGTTTAGTATATAGCCACAAGGTAAATTTTCATTCATGAATTATTCTTGGATCATCAAAACACCCCTTATGCAAATTTTGTAAAAAAGAAATAGCCAATAATCCAGTGGATTGAGGACTTTACAACTTTATCAGCATTTGAACATATAGCATATAGACCACTATTGTGCATGGACATATTTTTACATATTTGGAAACCCTTTATAGAAGCTCATTTGTAAAGCTGCCACCATTATTGTTTTGGTACTTCTTTCTGTTTGGGGTATTTAAAAAAATGAATTATTTAAAAAATCTGTGCCTTCACCACACAGGAAAGATAGCTGCCTTTGCTGGCTTTTCTCCAATTGTAATGACTGTATTTTAAGGACAATAAACTACAATAACAATGTGCCTCAATTAAGATTTAAAACAAAAGCATGGGTTATTGATCGCCTGATACGTAGAATGTTGCTTCTTCTAATCAGCAGTTGAAATGTTATTCTCTACAGTAGTACAAAAAGTGAAAAATACCATTTATACCCCCAAATCCTTTAATTATTCCAGTCTGCCAGCTCATTAGGTAAAATACAGATTTTACAATGAAAAATTCTACTATATCAATAGGATATATTATTAAATAAAACTCTGGGAGTTATACTGGCATGCTACAGAAGTGCAAAAATATCATCAACAGTAAAAGTTTCTGTTTTACCTCTAACAATAAATGATCCATTTTAATAGAGGTAATAAGCAGTCTTCCACTTCCCCATACTTGCAATCAAAAACATAGTGCTTGTTCTGCAAGAAAACAAATCAAGTTATTGTATAATCAAATGCGATACATCCACATAAAACACACACACACTTAAAGGCTCATATTGACAGATATACTGTAATTAAATCCAAGAGAAAGTATTCAGAGTTGTACGCATTTTCAATCTGATTAGATTTCACTATATTTTACATTTGCATATGTCTACTTTTAGTATTTTGTTTGCATTAGAGATGGGAAGATGGGGGGATTCCCCTCTCTCATGTTCTCCACCTTTTTCCCAACAAAATTGGGGAAAACAGAAAAACCAGGGAAGAAAAAAAACCTTTTATTCTAGATTTTTTCCCTGGGCCTTCAGACCTTTCATCTGTACACTGAATGTCCATTAATCTGTTACTGAAGCAAGTCATTAAACTATTACTACTGCTATAACATATCTAAATAACGATATATATTACCCGTGTCTAAAATAATGAACAGTTTATTTCTTAAAGTGATACAGAAAGGAGGAAATAGTTACTATTCCACTATCAACTCCCACAACTTTGGACTTGTTAAAATCCAAACAAACGGTGTTAAACTATTAAAAAATCCAAACAAATGGTGATCATGCAGACTCTGTACATACTAGATACTCCCACAACTGTCTCCCATAGTTCAGCTTCAACAAGGAAAACTACATCCTGCTTAATATAAGAAACTTCTCTGCTCTAGAATCACTAAAGATCTTATGAAACAGACGTTTTGAAAACCAGTCAAAGCATTTCAGTTGTACTTCAAATGAGACAAAGGACTGGTTAAATCATCACAACCCAAGAAAGAACAGTATGGGCACCTGGCAGAGGATTCTCTGAATTAAGAACAGGATGCCAACAAACATATACTCTATGAAAATCAGGGACCCACAAATTGGGATAACCAAAATACCCAAGTACTGTTTGGACAGATGGCATTCTTACCAAAGAGATATGAGTCCACACCCTTCACTTTGGAAATTAAACACTGCCTCCCCACCTCCCTTCCAAGAACATAGTTATAGACAACAACCTTCCATTCTCCAAAAAACCAAGCCATTGTGAAAAATGGAGAGGCTCCAAGGGCAGGAGCCCAGAACCTGCCCACCTGTAGCCAGGGGATGCGGCTAAAGAAGAGGACGACTCTGGCACTTAGCAGGTCCCCAGCCACAGGCTCTCAGTCCAGTACAGCCTATCCCATCCACCCTTTCCTCCATGTGGGCAGCAACTGAGCAGGAGTGGTTGGAGAGCTGTCACGAGTGCCAGGAAGCCTTTTACCAGGGGGCAACAATCGATGGAGGGCCTTACAGCCTTTGTAAGTGTGGCGGCTGGACACCAGTGTTCCCTCTAAGCTGAGTTAGTGTGAGCTAGCCCACAGTTTTTTAGCCTCCAGCTCACACATTTTTGTCTTGGCTCAGGAAGGATGGCTCCAGAGCAAACTGATTTATACAGTAGCCCAATCGCTCGCTCACAACTTTAATGCCAGTAGCTCACAAAGTAGAATTTTTGCTCACAAGACTGCGCGGCATAGAGGGATTTCTTGCTATTGCGAGGGACACTGGTGAGGGACACGAGCACATCAAAAGGCTCCTGAAAGACCTCTCTGAGGTCCCCTGGAACCCCCTTCCCCTCCTCCTGCTGTGCCTCCAGTGGAAGTAGCACGCAGGGGGCACAGGAATGCCCTCGGGGGCATGGGCAGCCATCTGGCCACCATGGACAGCAGTGAGCGGGGGGCACTGAGAAATGTACGCTCTTGTCCATCGTCAGCCTCTGTTACCCCATATGCTCTGTCTGCGGAGCACCACCATGGGGTGCCAGCAAGGTTGATAGGTATGCCCCCCCTCCCAACTGACAGGTAACAAGGGCTTGGAATGGGAACAGGTCTCTTTAAGGAGGGGTGTCCAGAAGGGAGGAGTGGAGGAGTATGGCTTCTCTGGGTCTCCCCTCTCCGCCCCCAACAGTGATGGATGGTTGGCTCTGCCACTAACTCTTTTTTTCTGAAATGAATTTTTATTTAAATATTTAAAAAATAAACATCAAGTACACACCCCACTCCCCATAGAAGAACAACCTACAATGTACACATAAAAAAGAAAAAACTATAAAAAATAAAAAGTAAAAAGCAAACAAATTAAGGGATTGGTAGAGAGTTCAACATTCAGCATAAATACAAAGAGAAGGAATTCTTTCCCCCTTTTCTTCTTCTTTTTTCTCCTATGAACATGCATAATTAATATATAGTTATAACATGATTAAAATATAGAGAGAGGCTTACTTAACTATCCCATAATCTGAGGAAGGTCTTAAACATACTTTGAGTATTGTTCTGAGCTGTATATGAAATAAAATCATGCCACGTTTTTAAAAAGTCTACAGTTTTGGCTTTGGATTTGATTATTCCAATTTGACTTGTTAATTTGTCTTATTAAAGCCAGGTTGGTGTAGTGGTTAAGTGTGCAGACTCTAATTTGGGAGAACCGGGTTTGATTCCCCACTCCTCCACTTGCAGTTGCTGGATGACCATGGACAACCCATAGTTCTAACAAGAGTTGTCCTTGAAAGGGCAGTTCTTGAAAGAGCTCTCTCAGACCCCCTGACTTCACAAGGAGTCTGTTGTGGGGAGGGGAAGGGAAGGAGTTTGTAAGCCGCTCTGAAACTCAGAGTGAAAGGCGGGGTATAAATCCAATCTCTTTTTCTTCTTCTTTTCAGCTATTGCAATCTGCCATAACTCAGAATACCATGAATATAGTGTTAATAGTTCTGCAGCTTTCCAACTTTTAGCCACTGTCTTGCGCACCACCAGTAACATAAACACTATTAGTCTTTTAGAAGTCACCTTTTCTCATTTTGTTTCTCCCATATTGTTAATGGGGCCAAAGCTGGTGTTACACAGATGGTTGAACTTGTAATTTTTGCCATTTCTGAAAAAAAAAAATTCCCAGAACTGTGACACTGCTGGGCATAGCCACCACATATGAATGTAATCACCTTGCTGATTACACTTTCTCCAGCATTTTTAATTGCTTGTGTTGGTTATTTGTGCAAGGTGAACTGGGGTGAAATACCACCTGTATAATAATTTCAAGGAGCTCTCTCTAAGAGCTATTGATATAGTTTTTCTTGTTTGGGTAAACCGTATCTTATTCCAAATATTTTGCTCAATCTTTATTCCAATATCTTTCTCCCATGTTACTTTCAACCCATTTAGTGAACCTGAATCTGTCTAAATTAAATAAGTGTCTATTTTAGAGGTCTTTTAGACTTGTCATATGTTGCATTAAAATCTGTTCAAACTTCAACAGCTTTCTAGTTACGGTTTGCCTTACCATAGAGTTTACAGTTAGGTAATACAGTTGATATAGTGAAAACCAATTTAACTCTCCTTGCAATTTTTCTTTTAATTGTATCACAGTAAAGGGAGTCTGTCTACATAAAGATCTCTCATTCTATAAATCCCCTTTTCTTTCAATTTAATATAGCTTTTTGATTTATCCAGACATGAGAAGTTGGGGTGTAATATGATAGGAATCAATGGGAGATATCTCTGGGATCAGTTTATTTTCCCATTTAACCCAAAATTTTAATGCAGTATATAGGAAAGGATTCTCTACCCATTTAATGTCTCTTTTTTCCCCCTCCAAAAATGATTTTCTCAATTAAATTCAAATGTTTCCCATCTGCTTCCATGCTCACCCAAGACTTATCGGAGGTTCCATTTAAATATGACACCAAGGCTCTCAATTGATTTGCCTCATAATATTTGCTTATATTTGGTTCTCCCCATCCTCCTTGATCCACCCTTTTGTATCTTATAGGCTTCATAAGTCTTGGTCTTTTACCCTGATGAATAAAATTGGTAAAGATTTTTTGCCAACAGGCTAGATCCCTTGATGTGATATATATGGGAAGCATTTGAAGAAAATAATTTAATTTTGGGAGTGCCATCATTTTAATAGCATTGCTTCTATCCATAACTGTCAACTGTAACTGGGACCATCTTTTAATATCTCTTATTTGTAGAATAACCAGATGGAAGTTTAGCTGCTGTGATTTATTTAAATTCTTGGGGATAGTAACTCCTAGATATTTGAATGATTTATGATGTATGGAGAATCCTAACTCATTTCGAATTTCAAGTTGCATCTTTGGGTTTATATTTAGGTATACTATTCCAGATTTCTTATAATTAATACGTAATCCTGCAATTCTTCCATAATCACAAATCTCCTTCATTAATTCAGGTAGTGCTTATTTAGGATTTACCATTTTTGACATTGCTCTTGGTGTTTTCTTTGTCTATGCCTTAAGCAGCCATCTTATCATAAGAACATAAGAGATGCTAATGTTGGATCAGGCCAAAGGCCCATCCAGTCCAACACTCTGTATCCCACAGTGGCCAGAAATACCAGTGCCATCAGGAGGTCCACCAGTGGGGCCAGGACATTAGAAGCCATCCCACTGTTGACCCCCCCAAGCACCAAGATGACAGAGCATCACTTGCCCCAGAGTCCCTATCTATACCTTGTGGCTAATAGCCACTGATGGACCTCTGCTCCATATGCTTATCTAATTCCCTTTTGAAGCCGTCCATGCTTGTAGCCACCACCACTTCCTGTGGCAGTGAATTCCAAGTGTTAATCACTCTTTGGGTGAAGAAGTACTTCCTTTTATCCGTTCTAACCCGACCGCTCAGCAATTTCATGGAGTGCCCACGAGTTCTTGTATTGTGAGAAAGGGAGAAAAGTTCCTCTTTCTCTACCTGCTCTTTCCCATGCATAATCTTATAAACCTCAATCATGTCACCCCTCAGTCGTCGTTTCTCCAAGCTAAAGAGCCCTAAGCGCCTTAACCTTTTCTCATAGGGAAAGTGTTCCAACCCTTTTATCATTTGAGTTGCCCTTTTCTGCACTTTTTCCAAAGCTATAATATCCTTTTTAAGGTGTGGTGACCAGAATTGCACACAGTATTCCAGATGAGGTCGCACCATTGATTTATATAGCGGCATTATGATATTGGCTGATCTGTTTACAATACCAATCTCCAGCATAGCATTGGCCTTCTTTATTGCAGTCACACACTGTCTCGACATTTTCAGTGAGTTATCCACTACAACTCCAAGATCTCTCTCTTGATCAGTCTCTGCCAGTTCAGACCCCATCAACGTGTATTTATAGTTAGGATTTTTGGCTCCAATGTGCATCACCTTGCACTTGGCCACATTGAACCCCATTTGCCATGTTGACGCCCACTCGCCCATCTTTGACAGAACCCTTTGGAGTGCCTCACAATCCTCACTGGTTTTCACCACCCTGAACAACTTCGTATCATCCGCAAATTTAGCCACTTCACTGCTTACTCCCAACTCCAAATCATATCTCCTTGCTTCTGTAGGAGGGAGTGTGATTATTATGATATTCCTCCAAACCCTTAAGGGAGTATCCACAGACTCTCAATATTTGAATTCTTTAGGTCTTCTGTGTTCTAATGCAGCTGGAGTTTCATCCATTAAATGCTATTAAGCTTGTGTTTTAGAGCCCTTTTCGTTGTCTAGGCATGGAGCCCTCAGATTAGGCGTCCGCAATTATCTGGCTCAGCTCCACCCCCAGCTCTGCCACTGCCTCATGGCTCCCATTGATCTTGTCTGCCCTATCATGCCACCCCAGCCTCGCAACAACACTGGACCAGGACGCTGACTTGGAATTGCCACAGACACAGCCATGGTAGCGGCTGGCAACACTGTTCATTTTATTTATTTATTTATTTTATTATTTATATATTGCCCTCCCCAAACGGACTCAGAGCAGTGTACAACAGTTAAATAATACAACTGAAATAATATTACAATAACAATTTACACATAATAATATCATGTCATAAAATACCATGTAAACAAGGAGGTCAGATGTTAAAGTGATGCAGTATCTAATCAGATGTCCAGTCAAGATCACTGGTGGATGAATGGCCAAAAAAGCTGGGGGGAGGGGGACGTCTGCTGCCTCAACCAAGTGCCCGGTGGAAGGGCTCTGTCTTACAGGCCCTGTGGAACAGCAATAAGTCACGCAGGGCCCTGATCTCATAAGGGAGCTCATTCCACCAGGCAGAGGCCAGGACTGAAAAAGCCCTGGCCCTGGTCGAGACTAATTGGATGTCCCTGTGGCCGGGGGACCACTAAAAGATGTTGATTTGTGGACCTCAGTACCTTATGGGGCTTGTATGGGGAGAGGGTGGTCTCGTAGGTATGCTGGTCCCTGGCCGTATAGGGCTTTAAAGGGGTACCTTTTCCCCATTTGGTCACTGTGTAACTACCGCCATATGGAGGTGACTAACAGTGCCTCAGCTGAGCACCAGCTAGCCACCACAGCACAAGCACTGCTCAGGGTTGCTCTGCCCATGTCATTAGCAATCTCCTCTGTTTTAAAACCACACAGCCCTAGCCAATGAAGGCTGAAAAATGAACTGGTTGATCTACTAAATAAAATGCACTCTTATTGAACATAAAGTATTCCAAACACTATTTTGCATGCCTCCCCTTACACTATGTGTTTTATAAACTAGAAATGAAATACAGCACAGAAATAACTTGCTGAAAATTTCTTCCAGCTTGTTAATTCACTTCATAGATGTGTTCAAGCACAGTTATTCACAAAACGACATGAGATGTATGCAAGCATAAAAATAAGCTGAATGTTTTTAGAACTTAAGGCTTTCAGACAACCAGTGCTTTGCATCTGCTCTGAAAAAAAATTCAGTTAGACCAATTCTAATCCTTAAGGCACAGGCAGATCTGTGATGCCTCTTTTCCATTTGGGAGGGGGGGCCAAGAGAAAGCGTGAAAGCAAAGAGGAAGTGAGACAGCACTGACAAGAGTACACTCTTGCTGGCAGCTATCTCTGTGTGAGAGATGTTCAGGATTATACCTCTGAATGTTCTATTTTCGTATTTATTACCATTCCAATGTACCCTTTTGTTGTCACTTTCATTTAACACATTTATATCCTATCTTTAAAAAATTGTCCAAAGAGTGCCACTATGAGATAGAACATACAATCTCTGGATTCTTGTTTTTAATGCAAACAAAAGTAACAAAACAGGGTTTTCCCCCTTTTATCACTAATTACTGAGCCAAGAAAACAATACAATTAATATAATTAAACTGGAAAATTAACATTTGATTATAATGAAGGAGAGTAACTGTCTAAATTTTGGCACCTTGCTAACAAGAGCAATAGGAAGGGAAAAATAGGGAAGGCAGAGAGGGGAGTGAGTCAGCTAATCGTAGAAGTGACTGATATGCACGTTAACCAATCAACAGAGTTGGATTATTGCTCTTACCATCAAAGAGGATTGTGCTGATGCACTTCTGTGCCTAGCATTTTCACCAATCACTGCTCTATTGGGAGTGCTTTCTGGATCCCATAAAAGCATGGAGCAGAGCCAGTTCACTGTCAGAACCAACTACTTTCTGGTTGAGAGATGGTATGCTTACCAGTTTTCCAATGCTTGCTTTGCAATTTCTAAACTGTGGGAGAATATGATTTAGTGCCTGCCTTCCTGAGGTGCCAAATACAAGCTTCTACATCCCTTGCGTAACTCTGCTGGCCTTTGTTGGAGTGCCAAATGCTCTGCAATGTGAAATTTAATTTTCTACAAAACAGGGAGCACTCTCTCTGAAATTTGGCCTGGAGGTCGCCTTATGTGACAGGTACAATCGCTGAGCATTTTATCTTAGTTGAATGAGAAAATACAAAGTTGGGGCCAGAAATATTTCCAGCAATTAATTTCCTTTGAAATGGGGATGCTTTCTTCAATGTGCCTAAAATTTGGCAAACATAATTCCATGCCTAAGAGGAACAATCCCCAATAAATTCAGCCCAACTGGGTTGAAAACAAAAATAATGACAACCAGAAATGCACTTCTCATTGAAAGCTCTGGAAACTAATTAAAAAATCCAAAACATATATCATAGCAAAAATAAATAAAATTAAAAAACAATTTTAAAAACTTTATTTAGCTTGATTAAGATTACATAGTAAACTAACCAAAATACAGTAAATTAACATAAATATCTGAGAGAACATTCCACTGAAATCATTGCACGCCACTTAATTACATCAATTGAGCAACTCTTGATAAGAATTTGCTAAACTATATACAATTGAGATATATCCTTGCCTCTTTTTTAAGAATGTTAATTTGATTGCCGAAAAAGGTTCTTTCAATTTCATTATCTATTCTTCCACTGGTGAAATATCATCTGCCTTCCAATATCTCAAGAAAGGTAATTCTAGCTGCTGCTATCATATGAAATATCATATTTTGAAAACAAAGGTATATAGCTTAACAAGAAGACCTCAGGAGAATAGGGAAAATTCATGTCTAATCCACATTTCATAAAGACCACAACTGATAGCCAGTATTGGGGGGGGTTTGCCCCTCTGCACATCCACCACAAATGCAAATAGTCTGCATTGTAGTTTGCAATACCAACATGTCATTTGAGATGTCAGGCAACAATTTTTTATTGTAACTATCCTGAAAAATACGTAGACAGACGAGTGATTTCAGCTAATGTACTTTTATTCGTGAGGAACAAGACAACTTTAGCCGACTCGCAGGCCGGCTTATATCCCCCGTGAAACCACCACCCAAAACACACACCGCAATAGGCTATTTACAGTGGCCGAGAGTTCCATAGGCTCTCGGACAGGAACCTAGCCCTCGGATAGGTGCAGGCTAGGATCCGCTTAGTCCATTGTTTCCTGAAGCGAAGCTCGATGGTTGCGCTTGATCGCGTGGTGCCACAGTCAGCCACGCGGTCAGAAGTGGATACATTACACCCCTCCCCCTTTGGCCCGCAACACACCCACAAATAAAGTTCTTGAGGTGTGCTGGTGCTTTCTTAGTGTGGTTAGTGTGACGAAGCTTACGGACTGGGGCTGGAGCCGCCACCGTTGCCCTCGGCGGAGTACTGGCCGGGAGGGCGGCATGGGCCTCGGTGCCGATGTCCCACGCGCAGCTGGGAGGTTGTCCTCGGGGGCACCAGAGGGAAAGTGTCCGGGTTCTGTGGCAGGGGTTGCTGGCGGGGTTGATGGTTGTGGGGGTGCTGTGGGTTCCGGGTTGTCAGGGGTTTCAATTTCCTCAGGGTCCACCGGCAGTGTCCGTCAGCGCAGCTGATCTATATGGTGGTGTAGTATCTGCTCATCCTCACAGGAGACCTCGTAAGTTCTGGGTCCCTTGATCCTCACCACTCGAGCCGGAATCCAGGCTGGGCCCCATGCGTAGTTCCTGGCATACACGGGATCCTCAGGGAAGAATCCCCTAGCTACCTCGTGGGACTCCGTGGTCGGTGCCTCTTCTGGAGCTCGGTCAGGGTGCAGGCGGTCCAGATGAGTCATCAGGCAGCAGCCGAGGAGTAGCTCTGCCGGGCTGGGGAGTAGTTCGCTGACTGAAAAGAAATGCAGCCATCTTATAGTCCCAGTCCATTGAGTTCCAAGCGGCGGAGTGCATCCTTGGTCGTCCAGACCATTCGCTCCGCTTGGCCGTTGGTGGCGGGATGGAAGGGGGAAGACCTGACATGGCAGATCCCGTAGTGCCTGGTGAAGTCCTGGAACTCACTGGACGTGAACGCCGTCCCGTTGTCCGTGACCAGGGTGTCGGGGATGCCCTGCGCGCCGAAAATCCGCCACATAGCCCAGATTGCCACTTTGCCCCTGGAAAGGTCCCACAAAGTCCAAGTGTAACCTGGACCAGGGGCCGTGGGAGGATTCCCAGGCTCGTTCCGGGCCTCAGTGTGGCTCTGGCCGGGAAGCCTGGCACGGCTGGCACTTCTTTACTACGTCTTCTATGTCCCGGTCCAGCCCTGGCCACCAGACGTAACTTCTGGCCAGGGCTTTCATGCGCACCACCCCGGGATGTGATTTGTGGAGAGCGGTGAGGATCCATTCCCATAAGGGCATAGGAATGACCACCCGGCTCTGTTCTAATTCAAAGTGCTGGGGATGTGTTGCGTTCTGGCAGGGGACGCTGTGAGTGTAGAAAATGAATGTGGACAGAGTAGTGTTTTGGAAAATCTTTGGGAATTCTTTGGTGCATTTACTATGGGGTACCCACCCAGAGCCTCTGGCATTTTCTCACTCTGCTGGCATCAAAGGCAGTTTAAGACTTTTCCATCTTCCTTTGCATCAAGCTGTCTTTGCTGGAGGGTGACCATGCCTCCTGATTGGCATTACTTCAATAGCCCTGGCTGCTTGCTCCTGTTCAGCAGGAGCCTCCCTATGGAAGCTGCCTGGGTGATTTCAGACCAGCCACAGACTTTCTGCCTAACCTACTTTGCAGGGTTGCTGTACAGATCACAAAGCAGAAGAGGAGAATGAAGTAAGCTGCTTTGCTCCCCACTAACGAGAAAGACAGAACTTTGCCTAGGAAGAGGCCGCTGAGAGGGGAGGAGATAAAGTTGCCAACTTTAGGTATGGAAATTCCTGGAGATTTCAGGTGTGGAGCCAGGACAGGGTGGGTTTGAGGAGGGGTAGGACCTCAGACAGGTACACTGCTACAGACACCACACTCCAAAACTGTCAAATGTGTCCAGGAGTGGTTGATATTATTCAACGATTCTATGACAGAAGGGGGAACAGTAGTTCCTATGAGGGGAATTAGTTCCTTCGTTCCTCCTCCTCCTCCTTCTAAATCAGATATCATTTAGTTCTTTTACAATAATCTAAGATTCTACTTCCTCCTCTTTCCATTCCTTCAGTCTTCTGCTTTCCACCCAAGCCCCCTTCCATAAGCCAGCACAGTTGCCCTCAAGCTCTTTCTGTTGTCTCACTTTAAAACGGTTGCTCTTATTCACTTCATCCATCTCTTGCACTATCCCACCATCTTGAAAAATATACCCGTGGGCCCATAATGGGCCCCTGTGAACCACCACTTGTGCTGTATTCACCACCTGACACATTACAGATTGAAAAGAGCCATGATCTACCAATTATTCCTACACTCAGCCAACAATTTTGGCTTAAAACTGACAGAGCTTCCATATCTTTGGTGGGTCATGCACTTTCCACTACACTTATACAAGTTGCAACATTGTTGACCTTCCTAATCTCCACAGCCCTTCTGAGCTTTCCTTAGAGAAGAAAGGCACCACTGTATCATTGCCTGAGAACACCACAATGGTTTCCCATCACAAGCAACTTCCAGGCCAGAGACGAAAACTTGCAACTGTTTTCGCACATTGACAACTTTATGTGGCTTCCTCAAGGGTACGCTGCTTCCAGGATCTCAGAGTTCACGTCATTGATGGGGCCCAGCAAGGAAGATTACTACCCCATTCTGACAAAGTCTTCACCAGAAATGTTATCTACATAGAGGTTCTTCAGTCATCATGATATTTTCTAATGTGATTTCACTATTTCTCTGTAGATCTGCCTACAGGGACTAATGCTCTTCTGTGTAACAACTCTTCACCAAAACATGCTACTTTGTGCACAATGATAACTGTCCTTCTAATTGCAGCCAGTATGTTCTGAATGCATGTACACTATCCAGCCACTACCCACTGCTTAGGCATACCTTTACTGTCTCTACCTCCAGGCCCACAACAAACAACACACTGCCACTATGCCTTCTGTCGGGTGCCAATTAACAACTCCCACTGTTTTTAGCACAAATACTCATATGGCCACATTCCTCTTCTACTACGATCCTAGAAGCTCAAAAAAAAATATTCTACAGGTTAGGAAAGGCACAAACAGGTATAGGAAAAAGCCTGTATGGTTAACAAACAAAGTAAGGGAAGCTGTAAAAGGTAAAAAGGATTCCTTTAAGCAGTGGAAAGCTAGTCACAGTGAGGCTGATAAAACGGAACACAGGCTATGGCAAATAAAATGCAAGTCTGTGGTCAGGCAGGCAAAAAGGGAATATGAGGAGCATATAGCAAAAAAACGTAAAACCAACAATAAAACTTTCTTCAAATACATTAGAAACAGGAAACCAGCCAGGGAGGCAGTGGGGCCCTTGGACGACCAAGGGGTAAAAGGAGTATTGAAGGATGATAGGGAAATGGCTGAGAAGCTAAACGCATTTTTTGCCTCCGTCTTCACTGTGGAAGATGAGAAGTGCTTGCCCACTCCAGAACCACTGATTTCAGGAGGGGTGTTGAAAGACCTGAGTCAGATTGAGGTGACGAGAGAGGAGGTCCTAAAACTGATAGACAACTTAAAAACTGAAAAATCACCAGGCCCAGATGGCATACATCCGAGAGTTCTGAAAGAACTCAAATGTGAACTTGTAGATCTCCTGACAAAGATATGTAATCTTTCCTTAAAATCTGCCTCCATTCCTGAGGATTGGAAGGTAGCAAATGTCACTCCCATCTTTAAAAAGGGTTCCAGAGGAGATCCGGGAAATTACAGGCCAGTCAGTCTGACGTCGATACCGGGTAAATTGGTGGAAACCATTATTAAGGAAAGAATTAGTAGGCACATAGATGAACAAAACCTATTGAGGCAGACTCAGCACGGTTTCTGTAAGGGAAGATCTTGTCTCACTAACCTGTTAGTGTTCTTTGAGGGGGTGAACAAACATGTGGACAAGGGGGATCCAATAGATATTATTTACCTTGACTTCCAGAAAGCTTTTGATAAAGTTCCTCATCAAAGGCTCCTAAGTAAGCTCAAAAATCATGGGATAGAAGGACAAGTCCTTTTATGGATCAAAAACTGGCTAGTTCATAGAAAACAGAGAGTGAGTGTAGGTGGGCAATACAAGATTATGCATGGGAAAGAGCAGGTAGAGAAAGAGGTACTTTTCTCCCTTTCTCACAATACAAGAACTCGTGGGCACTCAATGAAATTGCTGAGCGGTTGGGTTAGAACAGATAAAAGGAAGTACTTCTTCACCCAAAGAGTGATTAACACATGGAATTCACTGCCACAGGAAGTGGTGGCGGCTACAAGCATGGACGGCTTCAAAAGGGAATTAGATAGGCATATGGAGCAGAGGTCCATCAGTGGCTATTAGCCACAAGGTATAGATAGGGGCTCTGGGGCAAGTGATGCTCTGTCTTCTTGGTGCTTGGGGGGGCCAACAGTGGGAGAGCTTCTAATATCCTGGCCCCACTGGTGGACCTCCTGATGGCACCTGGTATTTTTGGCCACTGTGTGACAGAGTGTTGGACTAGATGGGCCTTTGGCCTGATCCAACATTGGTGTCTCTTATGTTCTTATGTACCTTCACATCACTTCTGTCCTGACCTCTACGACTACCTCTGACCTTGCCCCCCACTTCCCTCGACACCTGTTCCCTCACAGGGCACACACGACAACCACTTGCTCAGACATGCAAAAGAGACACCAGATGACTTTACAAAATGCACAGATGCAGAACTTACTGAATGCTGCACTCTGTCACAGCTTTTCCAGCCCTATGCATCCCAAAATCCACCAACACTGTGATTATGGGCACTGCAACCTTACATCGTACAACCACCGACAACAATTACTCTCTACTACCATAAGGTATGCTGTTCTTCACTCCCACATTAGCTCTTTACACTGCAAAACACTACTTTGTGTTTATTCTGTCTGCAAGATACAAAATCATTGACCCCCACCCCCTTTCTAGAGCTCGTTGTATTTTTTCCCCACAACAGGACTTATTCCTAGTCTTTACATAATATTGTTCAATGGTTGTTTCTGAAGCATCTTGTCACTGACTTACCCATTTCTTTTGTCACCGACTTATCCATTTCGCTATCACTAGTGCATCTCTCCTTATATATAATTGAGTTTTCGTCTCCCAACGTTCGATGCGTGCCAAAATGGGTTGGCCGCATGAACTGCCACTCCGAACATCCACCAATTCTCTGCCTGCGTTGGGTGGCTGCGTGACCTGACTCCCGCCCGCACAGCCAGCGACCCCTCTCGTGCCCTCAGTGTGGACAGAGCCGCCGAAGGGGATGCACACCTCCTTGACAGCCTGGGTAACCTGCTGAGAGCCAGAATGGGACCGAGTCGCCGCCGCTCGCAATTTCTGATGGCCCCCCAATGCAGACAGGTGTCCCCGTGCTCATGAGGCTGCGCCTGCCCACCATTGGGAAACCCACCAACTCCCTCCCATCCGCACCCCACTGGTGGGGACGCGCGGTGCTTCCTCCCTGCCTTGGGAAGGGGGTCGCCGTGCCTCACTGAGCACTGGGCGGCCTGCCCCCAAGTCACTCTGCCCCATAATTTCCTCCACCACCACCACATGAGCTGGAGGTGCATGGGTGCAGAGACAGGTCACCCTGGCGAGCAACGGCACGGGCCCTTCAAGAGAGGTGGCTGTCCCCTCGGTGTGATTGGTGCGCCAGGGACAGGGCGGGACACCAAACCCAGGAACCAGAAGTCTGCAGGGAAGGCTGAGAGGGGCGAGGGAGAGGACGTGGGCGCCGAGGACGGGGATGAGCCCATGGCAGTGGCAGCAAGGGAGCCAGTGGTGGCGTGGGAGGCCATGACTGCAGCCCCATCGCCTCCTTCCTATTCCCCCTCCCCTCCTGCTCCCATGGATGCCGACCCCCTCCCCTTGGAGGCGCCCACTCAGTTGTGCCAGTGTCTGCCACCGGGTGGGGGGGATTCCCTTCCCTTTCGGCGCTGGCTTGCTCCCCCCCCCCATGGCTCTGGGGAAGCCGAGCAAGCCACTGGGGGGAGAGGCACTTTACGCCCCCTCCCCTTCCCATGCGGAGCCGGCTTTCTCACCTTCCCCATGGCCGCGGGGAAGCCGAGCGAGCCCATGAGGCGACAGCCAGTTTTAGCTTCCTGCTGTGCCCTGTCAGGGCCGGCTGCCTCGCCCTCCGCACACTCCAGCTGGGGGGGGCGGCTAGCACACATTGCATTTGTCTCTGCAACGAGCCTCCCTCCTAGTCATGATATAATTTCATATTAAGAATACCCAATTCACCCTTACTTTTAAAACTCTGCACCAATTTACCCTAGGTTTTTCACTATCCCATATAAACTCATTTACCAAAGACCACCACTCTTTTCATAGTTTTATCTGTAGTAATAATGAGTAAATTCAAAATTAATTTTTGTTATCAGCATCGTTTTTACTGTTTGTCCAACCTAAAATTGATAATCTGAAAGTTTTCCAAAGGGCAAATTTGTTTTTCATTTCCATAATTGTTGCTTTAAAATTATTGTCCAATTCCTTATTTTTGCTTAATTTAATTCCTAAATAAGTAATTTGGGTTTTTTGTAATCTTAATTTTACTTATCCGGTTCTGAAAAGAAAAACCAAATCTGTATTGAAAAGCACTGCTTCAGTCTTTTCTGTGTTTAATTTATATCCAGCTACTTTGCTGTATTTGTTTAAAAGAGTTTCTAGGTTGGCGGCTGATTTTTCTGGATCTGTTAGAAAAATTACTGTATCATCAGCAACTAGTAACAATATTTCATTAGCTCAGGGCCCTTTATAGTAGGTAAATCTCTAACTGATGAGGCTAATGTCTCCAAGGAGATATTAAACAATAATGCTGAGAGGGGGCATCCTTGCTTTACACCTCAGCTCAACTGACTGTGAAATCTCTTCATTTGTATTTATCTTTTCTGTAGAAGTTGAACAAACAATTTTGCCCATTCTTTAAAATTTCTCCCCAAACTTATTTAAACAAGTCAGTAAATATTTATTTCCCACCCTACTGAAAGCCTTTTTGGCATGTGAAAAAAAACAAAGCTGATTTAATCTTAGATGTCTTCACATATTCAATTAAATTTAGTACCTTCCTTATATTTGTTGTAGCTGTTCTATTGGAAATGAAACCAGCTTGGTCTGGGGAGATATAATTGCTGCTTATTTTCTTTACTCTTATTTGCTAATACAGATGTAAAAAAATTACAAAGATGAGTTTCTCACTGAAATCAATGAAAACTAAGAAAGAATCCAAACATATCTAACAGCAAAAAATTAAAAAATAAAAACAGTTATTAAAGAATAAAATAAAACAGAAATAAAAATTTGGGTGCACACTCGTGGTAGACTACTACAATATACTAAAATAGCGATTATTTCTTAAACTCCAAACCAATTATATGAAAGCAATGAATCCCAAACTAATGTAATCCCATTGGCATCAACAGAATCAAAGTTACATGATATGATGTTATATGGGTTTGTTAAACAAACTGATAAGGCAACACGGGTCAAAGGGCTGAGCAGAAAAACAGAGGAATGACAATTTGAAATAGATGAAAAGTTCTGACAGCTTCTTATAGAAAAAAGGAAAAAAGAATTCTTGAGCAAAAATAATTTAATTGAAACAGTCTGAATTAGGGCATAAGATGAGGGCTTTGGGGACCTCAGATATTACGAACACAGAGGCCAAGTATGGCAGATTTTTAAAAAATGTTACCGTAGGGGTTATACATCAGAGGACCCATGCAGCAGCAGGTTAAATAATACCTCGTTGTACAATAGTTGCATATCAGATGCTCCAACTGCCATGTTTCCTCTTCTACTCTAACTATAAGCAGCTCTTTAATTTCAGCAAAAGGCTTTAGAATGGCTCTTTCGATATATAAAGTGCTGCTCCAAAACCACTGGTATAAACCACAGTGTACTGCTTTTACAGTCAGCCAAGAGCTGCCTATTGTTAATCTCTGACTAGAGTCAAGTGTGTTATTCTTTTGCCTCAGTTTTGCCTCTATCATTCCATGGGCCGTGACATCAGCATTTGTTGCTGGCTCCAAGTGAAGCAGAAACAGCTGATCAAGTTTTATTGACTTTAGGGCACAAGGTAGGACATGACAGAAGAGCCAGAACAAATGAGAGGGAGAAAAGCAAGACATGTAGGAGGTTCAACACCATTCACCACTTGCTTACTGTCACGATCACTGGTGCTCTTGGAGAGATTTTGAAGAGGGGCAGGCTCCAGGATCCCGGATTCCTACTAGGAGCCGACACTCAACCAGATACTGAAGCCACAGGAGAGGGTTACCTCACCTGTCCCCTGGGCTTCTCCTCATTCCTATTCACAAGTTGGCGGGTTTCACTCTCTCCCCCTCAGACCCGTTCCTCATTCTTCATAGGAGCAGAGGAGGATCCTCTCTGGTCGGCGTCTTTCCTCATTTTTGAATCCTTCCACTCCACTCCTGACCCTCTCTCTTGCCCTTCAGAGGAGAGTGGCCACTGGATCGGCCCATTCCCCATTCCCCTCCATGCGTTCCCAACCCTCTTCCTCCCAGTCAGGCCAGCGTTGTTGAGGATGTCGACCACACCCTACCAGGTGCCCTCCTTTGGCTGCTGGGGAACCCCTAGCTGGTCTGCAGGGCAGAAGTCCGGGCCCTCCAGGGCAGCCTCCTTGGTTTCTCCCTTCCTTCTGGTGTCGAAAGATGGGAACTCCGCCGTCCCCGATCCCTGTAGCCGGGTCCGGGCCTGTCCCACACTTCCCCCTACGACTGGCCGTGGTGCTTCTTCTGCCAAACTGTGCTCCCCAGTGAGAGCTAGTGTTCTCTTGACTATGGGAGGGAGCGGCAGGAGGAGTGCGCTGCTCTTCCCCTCCTGACACTTACTTCAACCAGGACTGCAAATAGTAATTTTGTAAATGAACATTAAAACCCACTATGAAGTACCTTGTGTATTACATTGCCTAACTCATACTTTAAAACATATCAGTCACCAAAAGCTGCTTCTCAAATTGGTGTCCAGGGTCTCCTGAGTGTCCACAAGTCCTTTGTGATGAAGATAAGAATGCCAGCCCTTCTCCTCCTTAACTGGCCTATATGAAAATGGAGCCCTCTCCATACCAAGCAGAAAATGGGAGAGACTCTCCATACCAGGACAACAGTATGGAATCAGCTTCCAACTCTTTTAAAAGGCAAGATATCACAGAGCTGCCCACAGTCGCCTTGCTTCCAGATCACCTCAGAACACTAGCCAGGCAATTTGCAGACTGGTTCCTAGGAGTCAATAACTTAGCCTAAGAACTCTGACTGATTGAGTGGCACTGAGGACATATTTCATTTTATTTTCCAATGAAAAAGATTTCAGCACACTGATAGAAAGATGCTACTCTGCCTCCCTAAACTATAATAGCAAATGACTGTTTTCAGTTGAATACTGGAAGATCAGGCTTTGCGTGACGCTAATCTTTTGTTTTTACAACCAGCTCTGAAAGTTTTTCCAAATCCCTTCCCACAACTGTTCAACTGACAACTGTCCAGAAGCTGCTGGTGGTGCAAAGTGCTGCCATGTCACAGCTGACTTATGGCATCCACAGAGGGTTTTCAAGGCAAGAGATGTTCAGCCTGCCTCTGCCTTGTGCAACCCTGGAGTTCCTTGGTAGTCTCCCATCCAAATACTAATCAGGGCTGATCCTGCTGCTTACCTTCCAATACCTGATGAGACTGGGCTATCCAGAAGTTATCAACCAAAAAACAATATTTCTTGCTGTCTCTGGTGAAAAGTCAGCATGTTTTGAGTCAGCTACCCTCTGAAATATGACTCTGCAGGCCATCTACAGACAATACAAATATGTTTTCTTAAAAACTCTTTTAAAGCATAGCTGATCTGGGTCTCGCAGTATTGTTTTGTGGATGGCAAGATCCATAAGGTATACAGAAGTTGCTTCAAGTGCGCTGAAAAACAGCTGTCTGGAAACGGCTCAGGTTGCTAAGGTATGAGAAGAGCTGAACTGTAAGATTAAACTTCTAAAACCCTCACTAAAGCACATTCTAACTATCCAAAACTAGTAAAATGAAAAACAGTTTTGAAAACCTAACTGTTCTAAAAAGATTAATATGGTATTAGAGTTATCACAGTATAGATTTTAGTAGGTCAACAAATGATTGCTGTAACTTTGTGTAAAGTACTTTATTTCTGCTTGATTCCTGATCTTTGACAAACAGTTATATTAAATTTGTGGTCAAATATTTACAGACAACACTTCCATAACATAATACACTAACACAAAATATTAGACAATTAAATCAAGCAGTGTAGGAAATGACTATACATAAATCCAGTTTACATAAATCCAGGCCAAATTTCAGAACCCTGATACAATAAGGAACTGATGTGAATGCAGAAACACAGGAGAGGCTGCTGTGAATGTTCAAAATTCCTGTACGCCACACTCCAATCCAATAATCTACATGTGCAGGGTAGGCTGATCGCTAGCAGCTTCTGCCCCTCTTCTGGAGCCTTCCTACCATTACCACCACCCTCCATCAGACAGCAGAGCATTGTTCAGGCCACCCCTTACCAATTGATGAGAAAGACCTCAGCCTGAGACCCTGGAGAGCTGCTGCCAGTCTGAGTGGACAATAACAACTTTGATGGACTGATGGTCTGTTTAAGTATAAGGCCGCTTCATGTATTCATATAACCGAAGCGGAGGGGGGGAGGTGAGAAACACTCCTGCATTCATTAATCCACTGAGAAAAGTGCAACGTCATTATATAAATATCAGAAGCCAGAATGGAATTGTGGTTAGGCTAATCTGCACCGTCAGTCATGGTCTCGAATGCACTCCTTTACTTTCCTACAGAGAAAAGTGAAGCACTGCCTTTGATGCATTGGGTGAGAGCAAAACCTTCCTACTACCCCAGCACTGGAGGCTCAACCACCACTGAAAGGAACACCATAGTGGGGGACAGCTTCAGGTTTTTGGTGAAGGGGGCATTCTTATTCTGAATTTCTCACTCCCTCCAGGAGCTCAGTTAAAGAAGAGGAATAAGACCTTTCCTCCCTTTCCAATGCAGATTCAGGCTTGGGGAGAAGAAGAGTGTGCCTTAATTTCTTCACTGGGCCAGAGGCCTTGGTTGGCATTATTTAAACCAGTGCTGAGCTATGTTTGCAAGAACAGGCCTGGTTATGCACCTGATAACCAACCACAGCAATTACCTCAATGATGGATGTGGTCACAATGAAGATGTCTCCTCAACTTCATCATCTCAATCCCAACTAAGGCCATTGCTGTTATTGTTGCTGGTAGTATCAGACTACCATCTCTCTCTGAGGAATTGGGTTGGATAGTGGGTATAAGAAACTATGATGAGTGGACCAAGTATTAGAATGCTTGATCCCTATCCCTCCCCCAACCCAAGCAGCTTTCGAGACATTAGCTAGCGTTAGAAGAATATGGCTCACTTTGGCATGCATTCAAAAGCCTAAACATCCCTTGGATGTATTCCAGAATGATCAACAGACCCCACTTCCCTTCCTTCTCTCATCAGCTTAAGAGGAGCCTCTTGGGGCAGCCAGGCAAGAAATGCCAACTATTGGAGAAAAGCAAATGTCTGAGGGACAAAGATCTATCTCCTCATAGTTGTGAAAGAGAACTGTTGAACTACAGGATGTAGATCTTCCTGATAGTTTGGCCTTTCCTTGTCTCAGACTGTAGATTTATGCCATAAAAATAAATTAAGATTCTTGCTGCTATGTCAGAAAGTAAACTGCTGCTCTAGAGATGAGATGGGGACAAAACCTGCTCCTGGAGCTATGCGTGCCTTCATTCAGGGTGGGCTCAGTTACCTGGGGGGGGGGGGAATCTCCTAGAATAGTCATTTACTCTCCTCTATTCAAGCGAAAAGGAAGCAACTAAATTCTATCAGTCATACTTTCTTAGCCCAACCTACCTCAGTGGGTTGTCATGAGGATAAAATGGAGGAGACAAGAATGATGTAAGCCGATAAATAAATTATCGATGAAATAGAAATAGTGACATCAGGAAGATGACTTGTGGTTACCAGGAATTCACAGAAGGTTATGCTAGAACTAGAATCTGTTAATTTTTGAGGTGCCCTGATATGTCTGTCTGTTTCTGCTGCTATGGACTTGGCACAGCTACCCCTCCGGAAGACACTGTAGAGTTCACCAAAAGCTAAGAGCTCAAGAAAACATCCAATTTACCTAAAAGTCTGGAGTAAGTAGGACTGATTTTCTGCACAGCAGCACACCATAATAATACATTTTTAAAAGATGCAAAAAGTCACAAAAATAATCATGCATATGGTTTCTGGAACAGAGGAAAGTACAGTGTTATCACTGTAAGTGCTAACTGTTAATTGTATGTAGGGCAGTTTGACTTAAACACAATGTGTGATCTACATCACTAAGGAAGAAGTCCAATTTAAACCTTTAAAAATTCCACACTAGTTGGTTGTTGTAACTATAACAACATATCGATCCAATAGCAAGTAAAACCTTTATACAAGCTCAGAGAACATACCATATGTTTCTTTAAATGTGCCTTTAAAATTATATAAAATCATATATATAGCTCATAGTGACATGTGGCCCCCATTTGTGGATATCTAAATCTGTGGATCAGGGCCACACTGATGCTAAATAGATTTTCCTACAAACCTTAAAACATTGGGGAGGGGGGGTTAGATTTCCTAAAAATAAATAATATTGTATACTATAACTCCTCCTGTGTCAGGCAGCTGCAGAAAGCCTCAGCAGAGGCTGGGATCCAAGGGAGGCTCGCCAGCATTGTGGGGGAGCCTTGATGGGCCTGGGGAATAACACTGGGAGCTGTGCAGGGCTCACTGCCATCATCAGCAACAGGGGGGAAGCCTCAGCGGAGTTCACCAGTGGCAATAAGGAGAAGAAGCCCTCACTGCCCCCCCAGAAAGCCAGCAAGGAGGGAGTTGAGTGGGGAAGCGTAGCAGTCCTTGTGGCCCCCCAACTGAGCTAGCAAGGACAAAGACAGGCAAGGGAGTGGGAGCCCTTGCTGCTCCCCCCACACACTGAGCCAGCCAGCCCACCTGCCCACTGAATTGGCAATCAGGAGTCTCGCAGGGAGTCATGGGAGTCCTTGCTACACCCCCACCACCACCAAGTCTGCAACAAAGGAGCTGGGCAGGGAGCGTGGGAGTCCTTGCCATCCCACTGAGCTAGCAACCAAGGTGTTGGGTGGGGAGGCGTGGCAGTCCTCACCACCCCAGCTGACAATGAGGGAGCTGGGCCCGGCAGTGGCAGCAATGGGGGGAGAGATCCCCCATGAGTATCACAGGTCCCCACTTGTATATTCTAACAGTGAAATGGATAAAATCTGATGGCACTTAAATCCAGTGACTAGAGCTGTGAACAGACAAAACAGAACTTTCTACAAACCTGAAAAATACCCCAGGTTTACAGAAAAATATGAAATCTTTAAAAATACATGGGGGTTTAAAAAACCCCAAAATAATAGAAGGAGCACCTGCAGCTTTAATAAACAGAAGCCCTCAGTAGCTGTATTCTTGGTTAGTTTCTGTCAGCATTCCTGGTTAGTTTCTGCCAGAAAAAACCAGGGAGAGGGGGCAAGGCCCCCTCCACGACTGTTTTGCCCTTGGAGGGAGGACTTATCAGAGCCAGGCCCAGGGGCAACCAACAGACTACTTGATTTGCATGACTTACCTTGGCCCGGCTGCTTCAAAAGCAGCCACCAGACGAAAGCCAGTGTGTAGCACTTAGAGCTTCAGAGTAGGATCTGGGAGACCCATGTTGAAATCACCAGTCTACCATGGAAGCTCACTAGGTAATGTAGGGCCAATCACCTACTTTCAGCCTAATCTACCTCACAGAGTTGCCATGAGGATAAAAAGGAGGAGAGGAAAATGACATAAGCTGCTTTGGTCACCACTGTGGAGAAAGGCAAGGTATAAAATAAGTAAATAAATAGCAAATATAGTTGAAGATGAGAAGCAGATAAAATGTAGGCTGGTGAATGGCTGAGAAGGAGAGAATGAGGCAGGTAAAGAGGAGAGGATATGGGAGTTGACAAAAGGAAGGAAAGGGGACATAATATTGGGAGGGGGATACAGGGGGAAATGAGGTACCCCCCCAAGTCCTTGAGGATTTGGCCTATGCAAGTGGGCCTGGTCCAGCAACTGGCACCATACAACTTTGCCATAGTTTTCTGGGTAGAAGCTTCTGGGGGTGGGAGGGAAAGCTAAAGACAGAGGGGCAGATAAAGGTAGGTTCACTGTTGGGTGGGAAGGAGTGAAGGAAACAGGAAAAGGGGAGAGGCTATGGGGCCTTCCAGGGATGGGAAAGAGGAAAGAAAAATGAGTGTCCCCATCCAAAAGGCCTTGTGGGTTCCCACTTATAAATACATAATTTTTGGTAACTTAATACACATATACCTCACCTCCATACAAAGGCTTTCTTACAATCTGCAGTGGTGACAAATTTTTGAAGAAGATGCTGGCGGGACTCAACACTTAAAAGAAGCTCCTTCTTTCCTGTGCTTCTTTCTTTTTCTACTCTGCCTCTCTTCATCATAACTGCCCTGCCCACTCCTAGCCCATAAAAAAATAAACAAGCCTCAACACAATGTTCTCCGTCACTATATGTCATTACAGACAGAAGTATATCAAATTACAGATGGACTTATATGACCAATATGAAGGAGGGTGTGTTTTTCCCCCTTGAATAAAAAGGGGAAATAATAGAAAAATAAAAGAATTAGCTTCTACCCAGGTTTATTTATATCCTTAGTAACCCATTCTCTTGGTGACTGGTGTGATCTGGTCCATGGGGTCGTGAAGAGTCGGACTCGACTGTGCAACTGAACAACAACCACCCATTCTCTTACCCCATGACTGCTAAGTTTACTCAGTCTTTGAGGTACCATGTCAAAAGCCTTTTGAAAGTCCAGGTAGATAGTATCTACTGGGTCACCGCTGTCTACATGTTTGTCCACTTTCTCAAAGAACTCCAAAAGGTTGGTGAGGCAGGACTTCCCTTTCTAGCAGTCATGTTGATTTTCCCTCAGCAGGCTTTGTCCCTCTAAGTGCCTAACAATTCTGTCTCTGATTACTGTTTCTACTAATTTGCCTGGGATAGATGTTACGCGGACTGGCCTGCAATATCCTGGTTCCCTTCTGGATCCCTTCAATGTCTCCCCATGGTAGAAACTGAACTTTACCTCCAATTTCCCATTGCAATACTCTTTCTTTTTCTTTCTTTCGTTCTTTGTTGTTGTTTTTTGGCCATCAAGTCACATCTGACTTATGGTGACCTCATAGAGCTTTCAAGGAAAGAAACATTCAGAGGTGGTTTGCCATTGCCTGCCTCTGTACAGTGACCCTGGTATTCAGTGGAGGTCTCCCAATCCAAATACTAACCAATCCAAATACTAACCCTGCTCAGCTTCCAAGATCCAACTCAGGGGAGTACTTTTACCTAATGAGATACCAGGTAGCTCTTGATGCTGATCCCTGTAAACTTCCTGTTGTAAATGCCTCTTTTCCATATCCATGAGTCTTGCAAAAATCTTGTACATTCACACAGGGACTGTTATGACTGTGTTGCATGGTGTATTCTAATAACTATATGTGTTACATGAAAGTTCCTTATAGGAATACTTTGAACCTTTGCACTGGAGAGCTGAAAGGTTTTCCACACATGTCCCCCATCCACTGGACAATGAAGCTGGCTAAGTACTGTGACTGGAAAGGTACTCTTTCGCGCCCTGCTTATGAGTGTCTTCCTGGTAAGAAGAACAGCCATATATATCAAGTTGGGCGAAATCATGGGATAATTCAGCCAATTAAGAACTGAGTAATGCATTCTGAGCTTAGATAACCGAAGACCTCAATAAACATCCTTATGAATGGAAAGAAGCAAGAGAGTTGCCTGGGATGCTTTGGATGTGTCTGGCAACGTTGCTACACAGGGCTGTTTTTCTTATTAGTATTGTTGTGATGCTGCCTTTGTTGTTAGGAGTGGTTATACTACACTAGCACAGCAACTTCTGGTATAACCAGACCATACAATTAGATTTCACAAAACTTGGTTTCACGATTCTTCGGACTGCTGTCAGAGTTTAGTGTTGGTTATTAAGTTAACTATATCGACCAAATTGTACTAAATGCTGCGCATGTAAAACAAAAATAGTTTGATCCTATTCAGTGTTAAAATCAACTGCAGAATAACACTGCAATAAGTTTACCTTTTCTGCAATACACGGAAGATAAAAATTAACCATTTTTAGTTTATAAAATTATACCTTTAACTGCTTCACCAAATGAAAAAGTCTTTTGAGGGTCTATTCAAATGATAACTTTTCTTGCTGCTACTGCCTTATTTCAGTCACCCTTACCGGCATCCCTCCCAAAACTTTTACTGCTGCAAACGTCTGCACTAATTCAGAGGAGATGGAAGAAGTTGTTTGTGTGAATATTTAAAATAAGTGTTGTTCACAACAAGGTGAAAGGCAAGGCATCCAAAGTTTGGGAATGATCACCTTTAAAAAATCTCAACCAGTTAGAAAGGTACCAAGGGAGTAAAAATTTAATATTATGGCACTGGGGAAAGGAACACTCAGTATTTCAATTGCTTACAGTTCCAGTAGATCATTTTATGATCAATGAAAGACAGAAATGTTCATCTCAATGTGTGAAAACTAAAAACTGACCTATAGTAGAGATTTTCAATCTTTTCCCTTCAGCAAACCTCTTCACAGCCCATCTGCCAAGGATTCTGTGACATGTGACATGTTCTAGGAGTTATGACAGAGGAATCCAGCATGACTTGCTTAGAGAGCTACAGATCTCAGAGAAAACTTTCTTTGCTGGGAACGAGGCAATAAACTCTTCAGATTTCAAGCTGAGAGGAGATGAGTTTCCTTTATGGAGACAAAGTGGCACGATAGTAAAGACCAGTTGTCCAAATGCTAGGAGGGGGTAACGTAGATGGCTATTTGGATAGATGGCTATTTGGATATCCTGAGTTGGGCCATAAAGGTTTTGGGACATGTACTTTGATTTAATTAGTGAAAAGGTACAAAACACATGGAGACTCAAACCCCAGTTTCAATAGTAGATCAAAGCAACACCTTCCCAACTGGGACAGGAAGAGTTAAAAGTTCTGAACACCCTGACAGAGGTGCACAAGCCAAGGACCAGGGAACAGGTGGGAAATGGAGTGAAGTCTGTCTTGACTACCTCATTTTTCAATGTTTCAGTGGACTTGTGTCTACTCCATGGAAGAGAGTGTCAGGGTAAGACAGTGACTGTACAACTTTATCTCAAGTTTTTAATTCTTTTCCTAGTTCTTAAACATCTTGTAATGTTTTGATATAGTTTTTCAATGCCTTTTGCCCTAGTGAACTGAGATTGTATTTTAGTAGATTAAAAATCTTTCTTTTTAAAGATTTTACCCATGACTGCTCATCTACATACAGACCAGAAACTCCTGACTGGACTACAGTTAGCTGGCCAGGGAGGAGGAGAGATGTGACACATACTCCCCCCCCCCCACATAAATGCACTTAGCTCTACCTGTACCTCAGAGGGTCAGACAGAGAAGAGATTGGTGGAAAGCCAAAGTGCTCCCACATATACATAAATTCCCCCATGGGTAAAGACAGCAGAAAAGAGGGGGGGAATCTTTTACACCAGGAACTAAGAGTCTTGTATGAAGCACAGGCCAAACCTGTTGGTTTTCACTGTTACCATTCACAGGCAGCTCTCTCCAGTAGCTGCACATTACAGGACAAGACCAATAATGGAGGACAAGCTATATTTCAGGGTACATTATCCACTATTACTACTCTTCCCATAAAGGAACCCCTCATAAGTTTCTGATGAACACTAAAATCTACCAAAACACAGCTTGGGAAGCAATCCCCACTCACATATACACAAATGCAGAAAACAGGCATGCTTCTAAAACTCATTGTTACTTATGCCAAACAGTACTACTGACAACACAAACACCTGATGTTTACAGACAGACATCAGCAACTTGTTGCCAGTGCAAATCAACAGCTTCTATTTTTAAATGTATGTCCTTTAAACTGCTCTTGAAGTAATGCATTTCACATATATTTTCTGAAAACATTAAAAATCTACTACGTCAAATATATAAATGAAGAAAATGCAGTTATGTAAATATGCCAGCTAAGAATCCAATTACACAGCCACAATAAACTAAAGGGAGTAGGCACTTTGAAATTAATTATATAGATATCTAGGCTGGACTACTAACTCTTTGGAATCTTGAGAAATTATCTAGGTCAGTCACTAACATGTCAAGGAAGACATCAGCCTAGTGCATATCTATGTTCATACTTATACATTTCCTGTTTACCTTTCAAAATACAGTCCTTCAAAGCTAAATAGACTGATCTTACACATGTCTACTCAGAAGGAAGACCAACAGAGTTCAGTGGCACTTACACTGAAGGAAGCTTAACTAGAATTGTTCTCTCAAACAGCTTTAGCCTACTCTCATAATTCTTCCTCCTGCTGCAACAATCATGGATCTTCTGAGAAGAAATTAGATCTCATACTCCAGCAAAATAACTCCTTCCTGAAAATCATGTCTAGCTCTATGGCTGGAGGATGTAAACAATAGAAAACCCTCCCTTTAGTGTTTTCACAACTGCTCAATATGCAGGTAAAACACTTCCCATAGCACTGGTTTCTATCCCACAATTCATTGTAGAAAATAATATATCGGCACCATTAAAAGATTAAGGTATTGGTGGAAAGTTCCAAAATGACACCAGGAACCATCCCCAGGAACACACTTGCATGAAGAAAACCAGCTATGAGAATTACTGACAGTTCACACATTACAGTTTATGCAACTGCAGCAGCACTTTCCATTGCCTCTATACTATAAGAATCAGAACTGCTGCCAGTAGTACTCATATACTGCTAATTCATATAAGAATTTTCTTCATGGAAATAAATTCCCAAAAATCAACAGAACAGTTTGCATGTAGTAGATACTGTCTCTTCATAATTAAAATAATTCTCTAATGCCAGTTATGCTGCGTATATTTCCAAGGTTATAATCAATATACCTAAATCTCAACATGGCAAAAAAACAACAACTGTGGATACTTAAATCTAGAGACTGATGCCATGGACAGACACACAGATCTTTCTACAAACCTGACAAAGGCCCCAGGTTTTCAGAAACACATAAAAATCTTACACACACATTCTGGGGAGGTTAACTCCCCTCCCCAAAGAAACAGCAGCACCTGTATCAGCTATGCCCTCTATTTTTTCAGGATATTGTGCAGCCTACATAAAGTAAACTCTTTAACTGAATCAGTATTATGTATTATTTTTGAAAGGAAGCAGGTATTTTGCAGCACCCCCTGGAGGTCAAGAATTAAGAAATTCTGTCATCTTATCACACACATTCTTCTACAATCTTCATTCAGTGCCACTGTATAAACACACCACTCCTTTTGTTACTTAATCAACTGACATACATGCAATCTGTGAGCAAACAGCTCAATTTCTTTAATGAAGCAGGGAATTACAAACTGGTGTTTACATTTTTGACAGAAATTAAGTTGCGTTTCTGTACATAAATGATAACATCAAAATATTACACCCAAGTTTGGTTTCTGTAGCCCATTAACCAAGGCTGTCCATGTGTATTTGGCAGGGTCTTCAAGTACAGTCCTTAAAAAGCTTTATACACCAGCAAAGAGTTCAGCTCTGTTCTACGAGGTATCAGGTAGCTTCTACAAAGTTAAATGAGGACACACTATTACATTCGGAATGCCAGGAATTTACATTGGTGGAAAGAAACAAATCTGAGGTCTCTAGAGAGAAGGAAATGTGGCAGAACAACCACGCAAAGCATTATACTCCCAGGTAACACTTTAAAAAGTTGTTCTTGGCTATGGAATAAATTGGTATACTTCTCCCTCCAGGGGATTAATCAACTTTTTAAAAAAACTTATCAAGGGGGAAACGTTGGTATACAGAACAAAAAAAGAAATAACAAAACTTATCAAGGAGAGGAGAATCAGTAAAGAAAATATTGCTTTATGTAATTAAATAAGAGAAAACCACACAGCTCACAACCTCAGCTGTCCTGCTGAGTTATGGAGAAATGCGTGAAGGGTATTCCAAATAGGGCAAAAGGCCAGAGAACATCCCAGTACTACGGTTTTTACACAGAATGCATGGGGGAGTGGGGCGGGACATGGGGATAATCTCCTGGTCTCTCCTGAGCTTGAAAAAAATATAACAGGGGCCAGAAGCTGAGAAAGGCAAATGGCTAAATTTGTTGGAGAACTGATGTCGTCGACTCAGACTACATTTTTGGCGAAAACCTTAACCAAAGGCTGGGCTGTCTCTGTCATAATTTACAGAGCCCCAAACCACAGGCTCCCGCTTCTGGCTAGAGCACAAAAACCGCTTTTTAAATTGAGTATATAGAAATATGTGCGTGTAAGGTACAAACGTCTCTTTCAACATTTAAGCCCTCCCCTCCCCTTTGCAAGGACAGCAGGAAACATTCCTTTCCCCCTCTCGCCCGCCCTTTACGCCCTTCTTTCCCGGGCTGAGGTTTCACTTACTACCACCTCGACCGGACCCACCCGAAAGAGGCAGAGAAAGGAGGACCCTCCCCCCCGCGGGCGAAAGGCGCCTACCTGCCTCTGTCCTCTCACCTCCGGACTTGGGCGCTCGGGACCAGCCCGCGCCTGCGCGCGCTCTCGCTCTAGTGTCGCCGCTTCTATAGAAGCCCAGGCCTCAGCAGCAGCATCGGCGTGGCGTGACACAGGCATCCGATGCCGGCGTCTACTTAGCCGGCACAGCGGTCCGTCTTGCCTGCGCCCGCCCTCCTCCTGTTTCTCCGCGGAGGGGCGGGCGGGCGAGCGGCGGCAACAGTAGACCCCGACGGGCACAACACCGCAAGCCGCCGCTTCCTGCTTACGAGGAGACAGGCAGCAAAGGCTCGGAAAGGAGCGCCCCAATCCTGCCGCCAGGGCAACCAGCGGGAGCTATTGTGGCATCCCGAGGGGGTGGGGGGAGGCGGGCTCCCCTCCCTCCCCCTCCCTCCGACTCCGGCGTTTAGGTCTCCACGAATTCCCTTTTACTGCTCCCGCTTTCGTCGGGATCTAGATTTTGCTGCTGCTGCTGCTGCTGCTGCCGCTGGCTGCTCCGTCCCAGCTCGAGCTCCCCCTGCTGCCGTGTGCGACGGACCGGCTTGGGAGCGAGCGGCTCGGCTGCTGCCTGCGGGCGAGTTACAAAAGCGGGAATCAGCAGGAGCAGCTGGCCCAGGACACGTTTAAATAACGCCTCACGACGAAGGCCAACTGGGTAAATGGGTACTCCTGCTGCCGCCACTCCCCTGTGACAAGACTGCCGCTCACTCCCTTGTTTCCTCAGGAATAATGGTGCCTTCCTCACTCACCTGTTATTCTGCATGGCTGGAGGGTTGGCTGTTCAGTTAAAGCTTGTAGGGTGGACAAAGCCATGCTTCCTGGCACTTCAGGGTTTCTCCAAGCTGCCACAGTAGGCCACAGTCACACCACCTCCTGGCTTCCTGCAGTGCAAGACGGCCCTTTCAAATACTATCTCACAGTCACACGCTGGTAACACTGGTGGACCTCCTGATGGCCCCTGGTATTTTTGGCCACTGTGTGACAGAGTGTTGGACTGGATGGGCTTTTGGCCTGGTCCAACATTGGCGTCTCTTATGTTCTTATGTTCCGCATCTCCTTTCTGTTATGTAGTAGAGACGATAGGATCATAATGGTATTCTTGGGCTCCAGATTTTTAAAAAATGAAACAGATTCTTAAATTATTATTGGAAATCCTCAAAACAGCCACAGCTTTTCAATTAGTATTGTATATGGCCATTGGCTGTTACAATATAAAATATACACAATATAAATTTAAGGTTCAAAATATTGTTCTAAAAACAAAGCCTTCAGAATAAGACTTTATGCACAGCTTTTCAAAGGGGGCACCACAAGAAGGTGAACGTCAGGAACAAAATTTTGGTCCACTCATTAAATAAAGCTTTAGAATATACATATACACATTACATTATAATCTAGATAAAGCAATCAAAAAGAAAACAAGAAAAGATAGTCGTTTCTTCATAAGCAATTGCTTCTTAATTAGGAAGGCTTAGTCTCTGGCTCTTAGAAATAAGATTTAGCAGTTGAATAATCTGAGGTATAATTCTAGCCCCACATCTGGCTTTTAATCAGGTTTTTCTCCAAAAGTAGATAAGATTCATTTTTCCTGCTGTAAAAGAATGTATGCTTACAAATAATATTTATCATTTCTAGTACTTTCAAACAAATGTCTACAGCATATGTCTTAGGGTTTCTTAGGCAGATAGTACAGCCGCCACTGCTGTCTCATAAACCCCTGTAAAACTGCCTCATTTTTGTTTCACTGCCTTTTGAAAGTCCTGCTGCAAGGACACCAGCCCTCCTCCTTCTCTACACACTGCCAGGAAGAGTAGTGGACAGTAGTGGACAAGGTGAGATCACTGTCACTCAGTGATACAGAGGATTCCTTTTTAACATGGGTAGATTATAAACACACATGCCACATTTCCGTTCCTGTCATTCAGCATGGGACAGCCAGTCCAACACCCCAACTTGGCCCTCCAGTGTTCCATGGGTGTGCTGATACTTTCTTTTCTCTAACTTTGCCTAGACACCCCTCCCCTCTGTTGGTCCTCCATTGCTTCCAGGACGCTTGCTGAGCCTCTCCATTGGTGAGGTCATAGCTATGACTACTCTTTGTCTCATGTAACTTCTTATGTAATGTACCTGAGGGAATGCCTCCCCTGGTATGTCCCCCAGAGAGCATCTCGCTCAGGAGACCAACATCTACTGGAAGTCCCTGACCCAAAGAGCGTCTGGCTGTCCTCCACCAGGGCCTTTTCGGCTCTGATGCTGACTTGGTGGAACTCTCTGCCTACTAACATCAGGGCCCTGCAGGACTTGTTACAATTCCAGTGCCTGCAAGGCAGAGATGTTCCGTCAAGCATATGGTTGTGGACAGCAACATTTTTTAACGGTCTTAACAGTTTTTAACAGCTATCTGGCTCATTAACTGCCTTTCACCCCCCCTTCCCCCCATGTGATTGTAAATTGGGGGGGGGGGTCAGAAATTTATATTTGGTGCCATGTAGATATTAGGTTTTTATGGATCAGGATTTTAGATTGCTTAATGTATTTTATGTATTTATATGAATATGTTGTGCACCGCCCTGAGTCCACTCACAGGGAGGGCGGTATAGAAACCTAATGAAACAAACAAATAAATAACATACTTGTAGCTCAGGTGGGGGTCTGGGTCCAGAAAGGATGACAGTGATTATTTTTTAATGTTTACGGTACAGATTATTTCCACGGTCCTTAAAACAGTAATGTAAGGTAGATTTCTGTGTTGTAGGAAGGAAACTGAGACTGAAAGACAGAGGCTTGCCTAAGACTACCTAAGAAGTTTGTGACAAGACAAGCAAAACATGAGCAGGTGTCAGTTGGAATAAGTGACAAAAATTGTTGAATAAACAAACACAGTGGACCCTGCTGTTATGTACTGGTGGAGCTTGAGTCTGAGCAAGGCTCCAAAAGCCTTCAAGACTATTGGTTGTGTTACTGGTAACAGCCAATCATATTTGTTGATTATAACCCAGTAGCTGCACTGTTATTAGTTACATTGTATATAGTTCATGGAAATGAAGGATTCTGGTTGCCTATTTGGTATTGGCTGTTGTTTAAGGTGGGCGTGGTTTTACAAGTATAAATTGGCTCCTGTTGAGCCTGTGTCTTTGGTTCAGAAGTTCAGTAAAGAAGCATGTTGTATGTAGTGACAACTGCAAGAATACTGTATGCTAAGTATTGGAGAAGAAATGAGATACCCTCAAGAGAAGAAATTATGAGAGCATGCACAGTACGGCATGGGCGACGGGCGGATTCTCGAGATGCTCCCGAGCCACCTGATCCCTTTTCATCTTTTTTGAGTGCCTCCCGGTATTGGGGGGGGGAGACTCGTCGGCTCTCCTGGAGGGATAGGCAGGGGGCTTCTTTTCGGCCCCTCCCTGCTCTGGCACAGCGGGGGGGGGTGTCCGATATTGCCCCGAAGCAGGGATGAAGAGTGGAGTGGATCATGGTTTCCATGTTTTCCACTTAGCCCCGACCATCCGCCTTTTAACCTATTGTTATTCAAGACTTACATTAATTGCAGCAACGCAGGAGGAAAAGAAAAGGAAGGCAATTGTAAGTACATATACTTCGGAGTGGATGCAGAGAGGAAAAAAAAAATTACCCCAACCAAGTCTGCATAGAACTAAGAAGGATAGCGGCCAGGAGGCATGCGGGAGAGGACTCTACATCTTTAAGTGTCTTCTTGTTTTTTCGGGGAAAAGATGAGTTATAGTTGGCGTATTTTTTTCTTTCTCTCTGTTTATTGGAAAGGATTTATAAAGGACAATGGATGGCTGAGGGCTTGTTGGCTATTTAGAGCGTTGACTTCGGACTTTGAAGGAATTTAAGAGGCTGAATAAAATGGCGTTTGCACTGAGGACAGAGGAGGAGATGGGTGAAAACATGGAGGTGGGCGAGATGACGATTAAACAGTTTATTAGAGTTCTGAAACGGGATTCAAAAAGGATGCGAGGAAGCATGTGCAAACTTAAGGAAAACATATCACATTCAAGTAGAAACTGAGACAAAGAAACAGCAGGAGCAACCCACTTTAACTGAAACCTTAGT
>NW_015160234.1:472967-526971 GCF_001447785.1 Gekko japonicus
TGGAATACTATAGTTAAATGGCAATTGATTATAATAATAGTCTAATGTGATTTTGAGTGATAATTTGAATCCAAAAATTAAGAGTAATGAAATGATAGATTAGTGGAGCAATTGTTAATAAATAGGAGAGGTTAGAATTGGGATGAATAATTGGTTGAGTGTTTGGTTGGTGTATTGTGTTATGATGGTGTGATTAAGTTCTAATTAATTTATTTAAATAAGGTAGTAAATTTCAAAGGAAATTGAGTCGGAAGTAGTTACTCAACACAGAACTGAACTAAAAGTGGAAGCTAAGAACAAAATAATTATTTCTTGTCTAGTTTTTCTGTTAATCTGTGTTGTTGAAATGGAAAATTGTTATTTTAGGGGTTTTTTTGTATGTAGTTGTTGATGTTCTTGTTTGTGTGTATATGATACAGGTTTATATGTTTAAAAACTCAATAAATATATTGTACAAAAAAAGAGAGAGAAGAAATTATAATAAACTGCTTGAAACTGCAGAAATGGACAAATTAACCTAAGTGTTGATAGGACAAGCTGAAGGAAGCTTTGAAAATATATGGTTAAGATTCTATAAATGGATTGAAGAATAAATAAATAAAATATATTGACATACAACGAATTTAGAAGGAAAAAAGAACTTTATTTTTAATCTTATGTAAAACACATACAAAAATACAAGGTGGATTATTATTATCATCATCATCATCATCATCATCATCATCATTATTATTATTATTATTATTTAAATTTCTACTCCGCCCTCCCCACGAATGAGCTCAGGGCAGCTCAAAAAGAAGGGCGCCATGTGCCAATATATAAAAACAGAATAAAAACGAACAATTTTACATAATAAAGTGCTCAATGCTATTTGTATTCAATTAAAGCAAGATGGTGTCCTGGAGATGTTACACTGTCCCAATGCTCGATCTTCATAGAGGGCTGTCCCCGTTGTTACCAGGGGTCGTTGGTGCTGGTGGTAGTAGTGGTACTGGTGAATCCTACTCAAAAGCCTGGCAGAAGAGCTCTGTCTTGCAGACCCTGCGGAACTGTGAAAGGTCCCGCAGGGCCCTGATCTCCTCTGGGAGCTCGTTCCACCAGGTAGGAGCCACCACCGAAAAGGCCCTGACCCTGGTTGCAGCAAGCCGGGCCTCCCTGGGGCCTGGGATCACTAACCGATGTTGTGCCCCGACCGTAGTGTCCTTTGGGGTATATGTGGGAAAAGGCGGTCCCTTAGGTATGTCGGACCCTGGCCATATAGGGCTTTAAAGGTCAAAACCAGCACTTTGAAGCACATCCAGTATGCTATTGGCAGCCAGTGCAGTGCTTTCAGCACAGGCTGAATGTGCTCCCATCTTGGGAGGTGTTAAGTATGGAACTTGACGCCGTGTTGTAATCAAAACAGTGAATCAGCTTTATTGAAGAAACAGGAACAGTCAGAGAACACATACACAAACAGAGGAGCAAAGCTCCTTTTTAAACTATCCCGGGCTGAAGTAGCCAAGCCCTAGAACAGTTAAGGACCAATGAGATTCCAACGTTAACAACCAATCAGATTCGTTCTCTCCTGAACATTGCTCTGCATTCTGATTGGGTACTTATATACAACAGCCAATAGAATTGTGACACCTTACAATCCTTACTGTGGTGTCAAGCTTAACATGGCTTTTAATACAGTTAAAGACATAACAGGAGAGCCTGGCCGCAGCATTCTGCACTAACTGCAGCTTCTGAATTTGCGACAAAGGCAGCCCCACGTAGAGAGCATTACAGTAGTCTAACCTCGAGGTGACCGTCGCATGGATCACTGTTGCCAGGTCATCACGGTCAAGGAAGGGGACCAACTGCCAAATCAGCCTAAGGTGGTAAAAGGCCGACCTGGCAGTGGCTGCCATATGGGCTTCCATGGTTAAGGAGGAATCCAGGAGCACTCCCAAGCTCCTAACCACTGGCGCTGGCACCAATGGTGTCCCGCCGAAGACCGGGAGAGGGAGCCCCGTCCCCAAACCACCCCGACCCACGCACAGGACCTTTCATCTTTGCCGGGTTCAGCTTCAGCCGGCTCAGCCTGAGCCAACCAGCCACAGCCTGCAAGGCCCAGTTCAGATCTTCTGGGCTGGAGTCCGACCGGCCGCCCAACATCAGGTAGAGCTGGGTGTCATCTGCATATTGATGGCACTCTAGCCCATACCTCCGGGCAATCTGGGCAAGGGGGTGCATTATAGATGTTAAAAAACATGGGAGAGAGCACTACTCCCTGAGGGACACCGCATTCAGGATCTGCAAAAACTAGGGGGTGGATAATGATGGCTAAGCAAATTGTCTGCAAATGCTTTTTCTCCAGGAAAGCTCCTTCCCTCCTTCCCTGGAATAATCAGTCTATGGCACCACAGAGTTGCAGTGCATAACTGGATTGCTTTTTTGCAGATGAGGTAGGACATTAATGAAATAAATTGCTACATGAGCCAGGGAAAATAAGCAGCGTCTTGTAGCAACTTAAAGACTAAACTGTTTTCATCAAGTGTTCATAAACCAGAGCAATTTGTCATATGCATGGTATTTCTCTCTCAGGTCTTGGTGGTAAGCCTTTGCTTGCTTATAGACAGACCCCAATCTAAAACACCAACAAGACAGACCACAGACGCATATCAAGGGGCCACTCCCTGCAACAAACCCAGATGCCAACTCTCTTGTCATACCCCACTCAAGCAACACAATAGGACCTAACATCAACCATACCACTTTGATCTGTACAGATATCAAACACAATCTAATTTGGTCTATGAAATATCAGTGTGACCAATTCACAATAAAAGTTCTAATCCTTTACACTGTCTGAACCAGGCTTGTTTTCAAATAGTCTCTTTTTAAACTGTTGCCCTGCCACAGTGGTATATGAACCCTCATTTCTAAAAACATTTTTTCAGACAAACATTTTTATTTCATTTCAATGAGAGACTCAGATCCAAGAGGCTACTTCAGGTGCAGTCAAGGGTTTTGGTATCCCAAGTGGAATTTTTCACATTTTCCCTTTGAAAAACAGTCTCCCATAAACCAAAGATGTTACCTCAACACACTGGAGAAAATCCAAATATATTTATCTATTTATAAAATCCAGAAATCCCAACACAATTCAAAGCCCTGTGCTTCATGACAACTTTTCTCAGTTGCTAAAGATGCTTGCTATGAAGGGCAGTGTTGTTCAAAAACACAAGCCCAAAGATTCCTTGCATGCATAGAAACCACATACAAACTCACATTCAAGATAATCTTTAAATAAAAATTATAAACATCCACAATAATTAGCAGTCCCATTAAATTCCAGCATTTTGAAAACCTGCCTTTAAGCCCATCAAAAGCCATGCAGTTATGTTTTCCCAACTCCGGCTACTCACTTTGTTGTTTACTTAGGAATCATTTCAATAGCTTCACTAATGGTAATCCAGAAAAGTCCATTCACAATTGGAGGTGGCCATAAGAAACACTTTTCACTAAAAGATCACCATGCCCCCTATATAAACATTTACACCTAAGCAGGTATTAAGTATTGAGACGAGGCAGCTCTTCTCATAACAACATGCTTCTTTATTTTTTTTTATAAACAATTTTTTATTTTATAAAGAACAAACATAACACAAACAAACATACATACATTGGGGGTTTCCATTACATCATTAAATTATCTATTTGAATACCACATACAATATTGGGTTATTTGTTTTCTATATTTGACTACCAGTTGCTGACCCACCACCTCGCCGATGTGGGGATACAGGGGCTTGCCCTTCAATGGCTTGCCTCTTTTCTCCAGGGTCGGGGACAAAGGGTGGCGCTAGGGGAGCAGCAGTCCCGAAGACACCCGCTTGAATGCAGTGCTCCTCAGGGATGTTGTTTAACATCTATATGCACCCCCTTGCCCAGATTGCCCGGAGGTATGGACTAGGGTGCCATCAATATGCAGATGACACCCAGCTCTACCTGATGTTGGGCGGCCGGTTGGACTCCAGCCCAGAAGATCTGAACTGGGCCTTGCAGGCTGTGGCTGGTTGGCTCAGGTTGAGCTGGCTGAAGCTGAACCCGGCGAAGTAATAGTGATAGCCCTGCCCCATTCAAGGTGGGCAAGAGCTTTCCCTCAAAAGAAGGGGAAAGAAGACAAGCAGGCTGTTGTCACAACTGGAGCTCAGGCAGTAGTCTTGCAGGGGTAGCTAGGAGGTAGAAGAAGAAGTTCTCTTCTGACCGCCATGCAAAAAGGATTTCTTAAGTGACTAGTTTAATATTAAACAAAACTTTGAAATGTGTTTTAATATTGACAATAATTTTGGACAGGGATGGTTTCGTAGAAAAAGAGCTAGGGGAACTCATTAGCATAACTCATTAGCATATGCCACACCCCCTGACATCACCGGAAGTGTGTCATAAGGCCACACCCCCTGACATCACCAGAAGTGTGTCATAAGGCCACACAACCCACCCCCAATGGTCCCGGCCGCCGCCCGCCAGCCTTGCAGCTCCACTGCCGAGCCCCATGAGGGGCCCGGTGGTGGACCTGCAAGGCCGGCGGGAGTGCAAGGAAGCCCCGCGAAGGCCCTCCCTGGTCCCAGGCAGGCAGGGGTGGAGAGAGGCAGGGAGGAAGCAACTTACCCTCCCTCTTCTCCTGCCTCCTCCTGGCTGAATGAGGGTCGGAAGCGGGGCAGCCGGAAGCAGGGGGCGGGGCTTCGTCATGTGCCTTGCCCCCGTACCTCACCCGGGGGAACTGCGATCCCCTGCGATCCCCCCCGAAATGACCTCTGATTTTGGATAATTTCTACTGTACTTGCACTGAAAATAAATTTGCATGTTGAACAATTAGAAATAGTCATCAATGGAATATGAAACTAAATGGTAACTTAGTTTTTTAAAATTTCAGAATCATAACTGGACTTATTAGCACGAACAAAATCACACAGTAGTAGATAATATTCTAAATACCTTGAAGAAGGTACTTACTATGAAAACAAAATTTCCTATTCAAGTTTTGATTCAAGTTATCTTTGCAGTATTTCTCTGTTTTCCAGACTCCAGCTAACCTGGCGTCCAGTTTGTTTTTTCTCTCTCCTGGGGCCTGTTTTCACTAACCATCCATGATTCTACCCTAGAAATACAGCTATCTACATTTAACAATAAAACAAAAATAGGATAGTGGAAGGGAAGGGGAAAATGTCTGTTCTAGCCTTAGGGTTGCCAAGTCCTATCTTCACCCCCCCCCCCCGTGGGGGACTTTGGGGGGACTTTGGGGGGAGCTGGCGTTTCCTTGTGTGCCCGACCTCCACGGATGTCGGGTGCGCAAAACGCTGGCTCCCTGCAGTTAAAGGGGCCCCTTTAACTGCAGGGAGCCAGCATTTCCCCACGCGCCTGACCTCCGCGGAGAGTGGGCGTGCGAAACGCCGGCTCCCTGCAGTATTCTAATACAAAGAACAGCTGATAATGTGAAGTAAATCAAGAGTATGAACTATTCTCTCATGCAACAGTACACTAAATGAAGTATTTCTTGCTTTCTTTGCATCTGACAAAGTGGGCTAGAGTCCACAAATGCTTATGCCAGGTTAAAATTTTGTCAATCTTGAAGGTGTCAAAAGACCTGTTTTTTGCTGCAACAGGCTAATGCATGAACCTCTCTGGAACTGCCTCATCTGGTTCCTTTCCAGAGCAGGTGGTGTACCACAGCACAGAGACAATACAGACACAACTTAAATTGGTGCAAATTTATCTGAAAATTTATTAGTGGTTCTTTAAAAGGGTCATTGAGGTGGAATGTCGATTGACTTATATAATCTCCCTCAGTCTTGTAAACTGGGGCAAGAAGAGTTTTTTGGAAGGCTCTTTAGTTTTAAGCCTCCAGACTGATGCTCATTTACTTTGGAGTTCTTCTCACTTAATTCCCTGGAATTCACTTTAAGTTTTTATGTATCGTTTTGGGCTACAAACCTCTGCTGATTTCATTTTAGCCAGTGCATACATTATTAGATACCTTTTCATTCAGCAATTCATATGCAAATTTACACATAACAAAATTTAGATTTAGACTGTGTCAAAAATTAGGTTGTTGTTACGATTAGTAATTGGAGGAAGAGGCAAATATATAGTCATGCCTGAATCCTAAGTTTGCAACTAATGTTTAGTGTTGTTCTTTGAAGCTTCAGATGCTTTTTGGGTCACAAAGTCTTAAAAAATCTTCCCCTCCCCCCTTTTTGGCATGCGGTGTCCTGAAGCACCTGATTAACGCAGGGATATGGTAACATAGAACTGAGCACTGTGGTTAGATTTAGAGCAGGTTGACTGCAGTAGGAACCAAAGAGAGTGGTTGGAAAGGGTTAAAAGGCTGCTGCTTGCTCCTGAGAATATACCATTTGTTTGTTTGTGTCAGCTAGCTGCCATTGTCATTCCGGTTCCTGTGTAGTATCCTACACCCCCCCCTCCCTCATTCCTTGTTTGCTTGAGTTATGTTATGTAGTCCGCGGAACTCGCCAAGGTCGGGCAGCTGGGTGTAGGAGGAATGCTTCGCCTAGAATGTTTTGGGTATCTAGCATGTGAACTGAACCTGTGTTGACATTATAGAACTGTTGCGTTCCCATGCAATGGGCGCGAATTGCATGTTCTATTCCCGCCAGCGGGAACTGGGCTCATTGGTCCTTACCTGGTTCAAATGTCTATATTATGCCTTCCCTGGTTACCTGTAGTTATTCCTAACAATGTCCTGTTCTGGTTAAACCAACGCTTTGAAATAAACCTTGCTTGCTTTTCAACGTGGAGTTATTTTGAATGCTTGGGATCCAACAGTTTGTTTACATGTATATCCTGCCATCATAACTCAAGACTACCCCCAGGGCACCTTAACCCATTAAACTAGCCATAAAATATTACAAATTACAGGAGGTCAGTGGTAAAAAGTGGGAGGGGCTCAGTTACAATGCATTCTGCTTCATCCTTTGAATCCCTGGTGGAAATAAGGAAGGCCATTAGCCATTTATCTGAAAGGGCAGAGCCAACCTCTCTGCCCAGGGAGTTCCAGAGAAAGGTGCAACCCCTAAGAAAGACCCTGCTATATGTCTTTGCCAGTCTGACTTCAGGTTGGACCATGATGAGGCAGTGAAAACCAGAAATGGCAACTTTGCAATTGCAGGTATCAACATTTTTTTTAAAAGCTGTTTGTTCTGTCAGCAGATTCTCTCATGGTGCCTTCTGCCAAAGCAAAGGACAAATGCCTTGTTTGCAAAGATAACTACAGTGGCTGAGGACCAGATGGAATGACTGGGAAGGAGATACAGTAGAATCAGCTTCTCCTTTTCCTTCCATGATGGAATATAAGCAGGGCTTTTTTGTGATGGCACTCACTGGTACTAAGTACCGGCACCTTTTTCGAGGCTCTCTCAAATGCTGATCCTCATGCACCGGCCCATCCCACTTGGCAAGAGAGAGTGTGGACACTCAGGAACAGCCTAGTAGGGATCTGGGAGGGGCAACTGGTGGAAATTGGCACAACCTTACATGTGAATACTGAGTAGAGGCAAATAACATACACTGGAGTCCTTTGCCGTTACATGGGAGTAAACACCTTAAACACAGTGGGACTCACTTCTGAGTAAACATATATATGGCTGGGGTCATTAGGGCAGCATAGTGAAATTTCTAGCCCAAACACAAATCATAGGCTTCTAGACTGCTACTTGTAGTCAATAACATATTTCAGAATTTTTTAAAATATGTATAAGTACGGTAGGTTAAGAAACCTCTGTGACCTAAGCTTTGCTGAATCGCCTGCTAATCAAGCAAAAAACAGCAATGTCAGTAACTTCTGCAATAAATAGCCAGGCCTTTTCTTTAGCCAATTTTTCACTGATACCCTTTGTTAAGAGGTTCTAGCCCTCTTGGCAATTGAGGGAAGTAAATAGCGAAAGCAACTGTTTTGTTCCTCTGCTGTATCTTTTTTATTCACTGGTCTTTGTTGCTCTTCCAAGAACAGCTTCGCTTTTAAAACAGAGTCTATCTTTTCTTTTTTATCCTTGTAGCTGAAGACCAATTCTTCGGGTACTATCCATCTATAGGGGGTGGAGTTTTTCTGCAAAAAGCTGGTTAAATTTTTGTACTGTGTCCTCTTCCTTCTTATTTCAAATGGAATGTCTTTTAAGACTCTGATTTCTTCGTCTTTGATTTTTAAGGTAGTCCCATTTGTGGCCTTGAGCACCACGTCTCTTGTTGATCTTTTAGAGAATCTCGCCACTATCTCCCAAGGCAGATTCTTTTTCTTAATAAATTCTGGATATCTCCAATATACTAAGTTCAGTTCGCTTTGCAATGTGTCCACCGTTAAACCTGTCATTGGGGCCAATGCTTCACTTAATATTTCTTTCAAGTTCTCATTTTGCTGTTCAGGAACACCTTGAAATCTCAGAACATACACTGATTTTTCCATTTGTAGTCTTAAAAGTTGGTCTTTATCACAGGATCTTTGTTTTTCCATCACCTCCAGTCTTTGATCAGTCTCTTTTACTTTGGCTTCAACCTTTTTCACTGATTTTACTGTCTCCTCTGTTTTTAAACTCGTCTCTTTATGCTGTTTTTGGATCTCATCCAACTTCTTGTTGGTATTAGTCATCTGCTCCAGCAGGGGGTGCAATGCAGTAGCCAACATGTTTGAAAAGTCACTTCTGGTTTAGTAAGCGGAAGTGTTGGTCTTGTAGTTCCAGGAGAGTGTCTTGGTCTTGTCGCCATCTTTTCTGCCCGCCCAGCCATTGTTTATATTTCAAGGAACGTTTTCAAAGTTTTCAAAAGTAAGCAAAAGTTGCTTCAAAAGTTTGCTTTAATTAAGTTTGTACTTTGCCTGGTTCAATCAACCATTGGCGTTTCTCCTAGCCCCTCTCGTTGAATAAATTTGCTTAAAATTGTATGGGGGGGGAGGCATGAGCTAGCTCCCTCCCCCCTCTGTTGATACCATTCAGGGCTTTGGATATGTGCTTTGCCGAATAACCAGCCAACGAAAAATTTGCACTCACTCTTCATTCCACGTCTGCTGCAAAGGTAGGGAGAGCTTTATTTTCATGGGATCACTTGTTCGCTCATCTGGTGTACACCTCTTGTTGCCGTAATGGTGCCGTGGCGACGGGATCTATCGGGGCTGGGAGATGCCTCAATTCCTTGGCTGCAACCTCGGGTGAGGTGACCTTCAGCAGCCCAGGCTGGGAGTCCCCTCCAAGAACTCCGGGGGGGGGGGTGTTTCCAGATCAACCGCCGCTCTCCCATCTGCCGTGTCACAGGCCATGGAGTGCGCCCGCCATGGAAGTCACCGAAACTGGAAGCCCAAGAGCAGTTTTGTGCAGTCTTGCTCAACAGGCTAGCGCAGCGGGTCGGTTGCTTGCAAACACTTGGTGATTTTTATCTGTGTTCAGTGCATGTTTAATGATCAGTGTTCTGATCTGCTCTTGTTGAAATTCTTTTGCATATTGGAAGTTGTGTGTCAGGCTGGAAGTGCGGTGGCCAGGCTGTTGATAGGACTCCCCATGTGGGAGCACATCCAACCTGTGCTGAAAGCACTGCACATACCTAATTCGCTTCAAGGTGCTGGTGCTTACCTTTAAAGCCCTTTATGGTCAGGGACTTACGTACCTGAGGGATTGCCTTTCCCCCACATGTTCCCCAGAGAGCACTATGGTCAGGGTCACAAATGTTTGGCCCTCCCTGGCTCTAGGGACGCCAGGCTGGTATCGACCAGGATGAGGGCTTTTTCTGTGGCAGGTCCAACTTATTGGAATGAGCTTCCAGAAGAGACCAGGCCCTGTGGGACCTTTCACAGTTCTGCAGGGCCATGAAAATGGAGCTCTTCTGCCAGGCATTTTGGTAAGGAGCTGTGCTTCATCATCTGTGCCCTGTGCCAATTCCATTTCCAGCCTGCCTCCTCCGATAGTGGGTCCTACCACTGAATGTATGTTTTCATATGCACTTCGTACTGCCATCGCTATGTTACTGTTTTTAATAACTATGTTGTGTATTTTTATATTGATATTTATACTGTTGTTTTATCTATTGCTCTTATGTAAGCTGCCCTGAGCCTGCCTTGGCAGGAAGGGTGGGGTAAAAATCAAACAAACAAACAAACAAATTATATTTTTAAAAGGGAAAATGAAGTAGTAAGCATTTGGACTGTAATTGTTGAAAGGCTGCCGGGTTTGGAAAAGAAATGAAAAGGGGGGCAATTAAGTAAAGAATGTAAGCCCCCCCCCCCAAGAATGAAAATAGAAAGTGGTAGATGGTTAAAGGGGAGGTAGGAGAAAATCATAGTTGAACTTTGAGTGGTAATAAGTGAATTTAAGTAAGTTATATTGAGTAAGAAAAGAAGGGACACAGACTCTTGGAATAGGTAATAGTAACAGTTAAGAGTTTGTTTTTGGTGTATATATTTTGTGTAGTTAGAATGGATTTAATCATATATGAAAAAGTCTCTGGAAAACAGCTATGCAGGGCAATAAGGGACACGATTTAAGTCTCTTCTTGTCAGGAGATTGGTAAGCCTGCCATGAAAACGTCACATGAAGAGCTCATGTTGTTCCAGGCGCATAGCTGCTTTGCAGATAAAGTAGGAAGGGGGAGAATGGGCCTCAAGCCATGAAGGCCACAGGGAAATTTATAACAGTTCTTTTCAAGAATGTTTGGTTACAGAGATTAAAGAAAATATGGAAAGTGGAAGTTTTTGATTCTCCTGCAAACCAAATCTTGCTCAAATACCAGTTTGTGGGGAAAACCAAATTGCAAAAATAGAATAATTGGGAAGGCCGAGATGTGTAGGATCTCCTAGGGAGAATCACAGGAGGTGTATTCACATTGGGATGAGGAGAGGGAGAAACGGGAAGTAAAGTCTATGGCACAAATGGTACAGACAGTGAATGGGGCGTCGGGATCTAGGGGTAAGGGAACCCCAGAAATTCGCTCAGTAGTAATGGGAAGGGGACGGGAAGGAGCCTTCCAGCCCCATGTACAAAGAACGCTTCAGGAAGGTAGAGAAAAGGGAAGGGAAAAGGCAGGGTTGATGTGGTGTGATTAAGAATACAACTAACCATCTGTCTACAGCTATTACTATCTGTCCTAGCCCTTACTACCAACTCGCCATGAGTGCAAAAATGGTGGTACTGCGTGGAGCTGTGGCCACTAAGGATACCATCCTGATGATGTCATCGGTTTCCTTGTTAGTTGTTGTGGAGAGCACTTATGTTGCACTGAATGTTTTTAAAATGCAGTTTTAATGTTTTGTGTATTGGGCATTGGCCCCATCTGTACGCCGCCCTGAGCCCGTTCGCGGGGAGGGCGGGTTATAAATTTAAATAAATAAATAACATTTGGTGGAAGGGTGCAGGTTTGTCCTGTTTAAGCAAATGGATTTTAGTATGTTAAAAGCTAGAGTGTTTTGGAGGGTTGTGTATGGAGAGGAGAGGAAATGAAAAGTGTTTAGTGGTACTTTGGGATGGTAAGCAGAAAGGAAAGAAAAGTGAAAAGTGCAGGTTTGAGACTTTATTTTCTCCACAGCTGTTGGGGAAAAGAAAAGGCATTTAAAAATTCACAGGAATGCCAATCTCCAGCTGGAACCTGAAGTTCCCTGGACTTCCAAAAGTTAGCCTGGGTGCAGGAATATTACACACACCCTCCTTTGTGGGGAAGAAAATTTCAATTTAACTCTTTTATGCTAGGAACAAATTCCATGGAAAGGAAGCACAGTTTAATGTCATGGGTATTTCAAATTGTTGAATCAAAACTGTAAATACAGGATATCTACCTCTTCTGAAAAATCTTTATACAAAGGGAATGTGTGATATCTACCTCAAGTGGTATCCCTCAATCTGTGGCCCCTCCCCTCTGCAAAAGTTTAAAGAGGGGGAGGAGGAAAATAGGAGGAGACAAAGAGGTTTTAAATGGTGTATTATTGTCGGAACAAATTGTGGTGATCTGTGTTGGAGGCCATCAGAAAGGGCAACCTGGAAAAGACACAGCCAGAGGGAAAGACTGTACCTCTTAGTAAATTAAATGAGGAAGGACACTGGGAAGCGAGGGCTATTCCTCCCGAAATGTATTTGTTCTGGAATTCATGCACTTGTGCAACAAACTGTAAATGGGTGCCTTATTTTCTAGCAAGTGAATAAATAATTGCAATGGTTTGCTTCCTTTCTTCATGGTTGGGGACAAAGGGTGGTGCTAGGGGAACAGCAGTCCAGGAGGCACCCACTTGAATGTGGTGTGCCTCAGGGGGCTGTGCTGTCCCCAATGTTATTTAACATCTACATGCGCCCCTTTGCCCAGATTGCCCGGAGGTATGGGCTGGGATGTCACCAGTATGCTGATGACACCCAGCTCTATCTGATGTTAGGCGGCCAGTCGGACTCCAGACCAGATGATCTGAATGGTGCTTTGCAGGCCGTGCCTGGGTGACTCAGACTGAGTCAGCTGAAGCTGAATCCAGTGAATATGGAGGTCTTGTGCCTGGGTCGGGGTGGTTCGGGGGTGGGGGTCCCACTCCCGACCTTTGGGGGGGCCTCACTGGTCCCTGCACCAGAGGTTCAGAGTTTGGGAGTGCTCCTGGATCCCTCCCTTACCATGGAGGCCCAGGTAGCCGCCACTGCCAAGTTGGCCTTTTATAATTTGAGGCTGATTAGGCAGTTGGTTCCCTTCCTTGACCGTGCTGACCTGGCTACAGTGATCCACACGATGGTCACCTTGAGACTAGACTACTGTAATACTCTCTACATGGGGCTGCCTTTGTCGTGGATCTGGAAGCTGCAGCTAGTGCAGAATGCCGCGGCCAGGCAGTTGATGGGTCTCCCTAGATGGGAACACATCCAGCCTGTGCTGAGGACACTGCACTGGCTGCCAATAGCATACCGAATCTGCTTCAAAGTGCTGGTTCTTACCTTTAAAGTCCTATATGGCCAGGGTCCAACATACCTACGGGACCACCTTTCCCCGTATATACCCCAGAGAGCACTATGGTCTGGCTCTCAAAATTGGTTGACCCTCCCTGGTCCGAGGGAGGCCAGGCTAGCTGCTACTAGGGCTGGGGCCTTTTCAGTGGTGGCTCCTAACTGGTGGAATGAGCTCCTAGAGGAGATCAGGGCCCTGCGGGACCCATCACAGTTCCGCAGGGCCTGCAAGACAGAGCTCTTCTGCCAGGCATACAATTAGGGGCCACCGCCACTGCTAGTGCACAGCCTGTAATGTTAACATCGAGCAGCTGCCTCAAGAACAAGCAGAACAACATCTAAACACTTTATCTGGCATAACATCGAAGCACTTTGTTGGAAAGCACTTTATTCATTTGATTTTTAACTGCTGCCAGTATTCTAATATTTTGTAATATTTTAATTTAAATGCTGTATTTTAATTCTGTATTATTTATGTTTTTATTCTGTACTGTTGTGTTTGTTGTTGGAAGCCGCCCTGAGCCTGCTTTGCGGGGAGGGCGGAGTATAAATTTGACTATAAATAAATAAAATAAGGAAAGGATTGAAGGGGGTTGTCAATACCAAAGATCAGTTATCTGTTTATTTGCCATTGTGTGGAAAAGTTGCTGTCCATCCTTTGTCTTCTCTTCGACAGGAAAACTTTGCTGATGCCAACACCTCCACTGGAGTTCCAGTTCATAAGCATCAGCCTGGAGATCGGGTGTCAGTAAAGACTTGGTGGGATAGCCCATTGGCACTCCAATGGGAGGGTCCTTCCCAGGTTCTGCTCACCACTGAATCGGCTGTATGCACAGCGGGACGCAGATGGACTTATTGCACCAGAGTTAAAGCGTCAACTCCCCAGATCCAGTCCTGAGAGTACCAGATCAGTGGGAGATCACCTCTCAGAATGGTTTGCGAGTGACAATGCAACTATAACCACAATAGACCAGACTGGCTAAGGAACTGAGGGAGCAAACAAGAATAAGATTTGAGTTCTCAAACTGGTGTAGTAAATTAATGGACTTGGAGGAAGTAGGGATAGCCCCTGAGGAATTCAGGAACAGATTTCAACAGCTGAGAACACATCAGGACTCTTGGAGGGAGGAGTTTTATTTTGAACACAACTGCTATAATACCTGGACTAAACAGATTATATTTCAGCCTGGGGGAGGGAGGCAGGTAGTTGCAGTCATTTGGTCAAGCCAAAGGTACGGCCCAGGCAGGATCTATTACCTTAATACTCCTGAAGCAGAATTCTGAATAGAGACCTGACACCCGGATGGGGGATGGAGACTTTGGAGGGTAACTGAATGGGAACCCGATGATAGCTCTTTTTGTAGCAGGAACTCCTTTGCATATTAGGCCACACACCCCTAATGTAGCCAATCCTCCATGAGCTTACAGAGCTCTTCTTACAGGAGCTACTGTAAGCTCTTGGAGGATTGGCTACATTAGGGGTGTGTCGCTTAATATGCAAAGGAATACCTGCTACAGAAAGAGCCCTGAATTCACGCACATCATTGCAAGGGCCTTCAGGTGCCTGAAGTGGGTTGCCCCGATTGTCCCAAAAGGGAAGCCAGAGGTTGATGGGAGGTTTAAAGGAAAAGTTTTAATAGCTGCTACAAAATAAGGGTTGCAAGTCTTCACTATTTACCCTCCTTAGTATTCAAAGCAAATACCTGGGAGGCTTCAGAAAACAGATTTGAACCCTGTAGTCTTAATACAACACATTAATCTAGGAGAGTATACAGAAATGCATAATCTTGTCTGTCATTGATGTTCCACAGGAGAGGGGTGGGACTGTGATGTGGATGAAGATCAATCTTTTACTTGGCATCCTCAGGAGTAATTATTGAAGAAAGGTGTTGTGTTATCTTATTTCTGCTTTTCATAATTATTTTTCTTTCTTTTTTTTGGTACTTGGAACACCTAAAGTTACATGAACAAATACTGGCAATGGGTGCTAAGGAACCCAACACCACTGACTCCTACTGATAGTTGGGAACTATTGGTGAGGGGATTTTTGCTAAGAATAGGGGGGAATGGTCTACACAAATTGATCAACACATTTTCAATTTGTCCACATGAAGAGCTAAAACACTATCAAGTGGAAAATAAGAGAGGAGTTTGTGATGAATAGAGTTGGTACACACAGAGAGCAAGTTTTGGGGGTCCTAAACTCAGGCTGTCTTTGTTTGTAATCACACAGGCTAAGCAACCAGGGTGGGAAAGATTTTACACTCCAGTAAAGGAATTCTTTTGGCAAGATTCTGTAAGTGGTCAGTGGACTCGTCGCTATGAGTTCAAAAATACTTCCCTATTGGTACCAAATCCCAATGAGATTTGGCCCAAAGTGGAAGAGAGTCAGGATTACTGGGAGAACAGGGGGTTCTTTTGTAAGCATTTTAACTCTAAAGTGGAGTTGTGGGAAGAAACAAAAGAGAAATTGTTCAACAACCAAGACTTAGAAAGTCCAGAAGAAGAACCAGATAGGGAAGCAGAAGAGAAATAATATGGGAGGAAATGGGAAGGTGGGGTTAGACCCCCTCGATGTCAAGGATTACATTTGGTTTTGTCAGGGTTGTGTATAGGATGGCTCATACAGCAAAGCTGGTGCCAGGGATCGTATCACCCTCACATAAAAACATTGCAACGTATGGTTACCTTGGAGAACCTATCTGAGTGTTGGATTTGTGAACAGTGGGAGGCGATGCATTCAGAAGTTGAAGAACTGCTAGTCATTCCCGCTTCCCCAAGGTAATTGGAATACCAAACTGATAGTATATGGGTTCCAAAATTCGTAGATTGGCAATGGAGTAAATTAACAGGAGCAAGTTTAGGATTTCAAGAATATTGGAAGTAGTATCAGTCCCAGGCGGGGTTGTACTATCCCTACACTAAGGTTAAGTACACTGAACTATTTCCTCTTTGTATAGAAAATCTTTATTGTTCAGAACCAAATTGCAATCATAACTCCCGGGGACATGGATTCCTGAGGGACAGTGTACCTATGTATTAAGGTTCAACTCCACAGATGGAGAATAGCAAGAAACAGGAAATGGACAGGGACAAAGGGGAATACATCCTGGAGGGGTGACTGATTTCTATAATAGATGCCCAGATGTGTTGTGACCTTACGCCCTTTCATATGCATTTTTGGTTGAATTTTACAGAAGTCTATTTTAAAAATTATACATATAACATTTCATTACTAATAGAAAATGGGTGGCAATATAAAAATTGGTCTACCTATGATAGGTCTAACAATAAGTCTCGTGGACAGTTCTACAAAACATTTTTGGGACAAATATGGATGAGTATGGCTTGTCAATGGTATTAGAATTAATCTTTAACAGCAAAGTGGTCAATAGGAAAAGAGGGAATGAATAAAACATGCTATACGTTTTACCACTATTGGAACACCACAATATTCACAGAACGGTATGAAACTAATAAATATGTCTTAGGGAATGATTCTATTGGGAAAGGATATGGGTTTGGACCAGGCTATAACTTACAAATAAATTGGCCTGGGGCATATTTTATATGTGGGGAACATGCCTTTAAGAGCCTACCTGTGGGATGGTTTAGAAGATGTGGAGTGGCTTATTTAATACCAAAGACAGAGGTAAGGAAACAATTAAATAGTGAACCTAGTAATTTAGGCAGTTTCCTACATAGAGGACTTAGGGAAAGAAAGAGGAGGGTTCCCAGCCCTTTGGCAGAAAGGAGTTCAGGTTTCCATGTGTTTACTTGATGGTTTCTTCCCAGGGTAGGAGCAAGTGAGCTGGAAAAAGCTAAAGTGATAAATGAAACAAAACAAGTAAAAGAGGCAGTGGCAGTTTTTCATAAAGTAACAGAAGACCATGTTAATTGGTGGGAAAGCAACCTATCTGCTTGGTTACAATGGTTAAAGGGGATCTGGCATTGGGTAATAATAGGGGTAAGAGTCTTCTTAGGGGTAATAATGATTTGGGTAGGATGTTATTGCTGTATACAGTGCTTGCCTTTACTAATGCAATGTTTTCAAGGTATAATTTCAAAGCCTGCAAAGAAAGAACAGATACAGTTAATGCTAATAGATTTGGAAATTGCTTCAGCTCAGGTAAAAATAAAAGAGTAGGGATTGAGGGAAATGAATAGTTAAAGTGAGCTAAAGCAACTGTAACTGTGTGGAGAATGGCTGGATTATGAGTTTGCCTGAAGAATTAGGCAGAGTAGCAAAAACCTAGAGATAAAAATGATAGAGAGGGGTAGAGGAATTTGGACGGCAAGGAATAGTCTTGACTTGCTCAAAAGCCAATCGAATCCGACTCTAGGGTTGCGGTGCTCATCTCCGTTTCAAAGCCGAAGAGCCAGCGCTGTCCGAAGACATTTCCGTGGTCATGTGGCCGGCATGACTAAACACCAAGGTGCACGGAACGCTGTTACCTTCCCACCGAAGTGGTACCTATTTATCTCCTTGCAATTTCTTGCTTTTGAACTGCTAGGTTGGCAGGAGCTGGAACTAGAGATGGGAGCTCACTCCATCATGCGGCACCTGGGTCTCGAACTGCTCAACTACTGACCTTCCACAGCGTGCAGTTCAGCGTCTTAACCACTTGAGCCACCGCAGCTCTTGACTTACATAGACGTTAATCAACCATGCATACCTAATAAACTCATGAATATTATCTGTCCCACCTTGTTTGCTTAAAAAGCCAATTTTAATGCACATACGATGTATGTTCAAGGAGGGGGTTCATGTCAAGGAGTTGTATGTTTTATTGTGCGTTGTAGGTGGAACTGAAAGAGTGTAAGTCCTCATTACCCAGCCAAGGGGAACAGGACAAGGAGGAGTTGGCTGGGAAGAGGTGATAAATGGAGGTTGTTTGGAATGTTGAGTTCAGCTCACTTTTGTTCGACTCCCTTTATCGCAATAAAGTTCACCTAAAAGATACTCCAGACTGACTTTCTTTTATGTGTTCCTTGGAGGGGCCAAGGAAGACAAACATTGTTTCCGACAACAATACTATTTATTATTTATGCATTTACAAGATTATTATCCTGCCTTTCTGCTTTTACAAAGGCCACCAAGGTGGCTAACAATTTAAAACATACAAATTACAGTATTACCCCCAAACATACACCATTAAAACAATTCAAAAAGAGTTTAAAAACAGTTAAAATACTACAAAACATTAAAAAAAAATGGAAGGAGGGATCACTGCCAAACAAAACAAAAAAAGTCTTCACCTGCTGGCAGAAGACAGGAATAGAAGGGGGCAGACAAGTCCCCCTGGAAAGAGAGTTCCACAACTTTTGTGCCGTGACCAAGAAGATCCTCCCCGGGTTACCACATGCCTGATCTCAGAAGGCGGGGGTACCCGAAGCAGGGCTTCTGAAGATGACCATGGATTAGGCAGTCCTTCAGGTATGTTGGTCCAAAACCATAGGGCTTTGAATGTGAAGATCAGCACCTTGAATAGAGCCCTGAAACAAGTTAGAAACCAGTGTAGATAGGCCAATACTTGAGTGATATGGTCCTTATGAACTACTCCAGTCAACATTGTGGCTGCACCAACTGAAGTTTTCAAACACTGTTTAAAGGCAATCCCATGCATAGCACATTGTAATCTAATCTAGATGTAACCAGGGCATGCATCACAGTGGCCAGATCTTTTCTGCAGAGGAAAAGTTGCAGCTGGCTGATCAACCCCTAGTGTTACCACATGTCCTAGAATTACAGACTATTTGAAAGACCCATTAGCCATCTTTCAGCTGAGACACAGCAGGAAATGAATCACAGAACCAGTCCTGGTTATCCTGTATGGTTGAACTGTGGACATGGAATCTTGGAATCCTGCCTAGCACCATAAAAGGGCTGGATGACAAGTGTCACATGCTCAGACAATGCATTATCCAATTTTTCTATCTTCAAGAAGCTCAGGGAAGCGTACATAGTATTATCCTGTTCTGTCCTCACAACAACTGTGTGAAGGCTGAAAAATTAGGCTGAAAGTCAACGTAGTTTAACCACTCAGTTCCTTCACTGGCTGAGAAGGATTTGGACCCAGGCTTCTGTGCTCTAGGCCCAACATTCTTATCCATTGCACCTCATTCTGTGTGTAGAGTGCTGTCAAGTTGCAGCCAACTTATGGTGACCCCAGCAAAGCATTTTTAAGGTAAGTGAGAAGCAAAGGTGATTGACCATTGCCTTCCTCTGTAGAGTCTTCACTGGTGGACTCCCTTCCAAGTACCAATCTTGTTTAGCTTCTAAGATCTGACAAGATCAGATTATCCCATGCCACCTTCCTTTCAAACTGTTGGCCCTCATTAGACTATTCCAAAAAGCTTCTTGCCAGCCTGAAAGCACTGAGTCCAGGTTTTACTACCAGAGCCTTCTATAGCCATATAGCAGGAAGTTTGTTTCACATAATATGTCACACTACTTACATGGCTCTTGTCCAAACTAGATGTGATGATGGGATCCACATGTATTTATTCATAGTTGGCCTGTTTCCTGTCCCCCACCCAGGAAACAATACTCAGGACAGGGAAGTTAATCCTGTCGAGCTTTACTTTATTGCACTCATGTTCTCCAGAGTATCAGAGCCAGGTTGGAAGGGAAATGCTTAAAGCAATAGGACACAGTGAAGAAAGGAGGAGACAGGGTTTTGCTGCCTTTACCCATGGGCTGTGTTTTCTGTAAAGCAAAGAAGACGTCTGCTTTACACATGAAGAAATGGGCACATGATGAATATTTATAGCTCATTCCCTGCCCTTCTATCTAGTTTGGCCTACATTCTACCCTATAATATTACATGTTATATTAAGGTCCCTAAGCTCATCTTTATTATGACAATTTTTGAGGTGGCCATGTGTTAAACTCGCTGTTCATTTTACATTTTACAGCTCCTTCGCCATAGCAACTGGGGAGGGGGAGGGGGGATGTGGAGCCAAAACACTTTCACGTCCTAGGTTGCTTTGATGTGCCAGACACCTTATATTTTCTGAGAACTTTTAGTGTCCTTGAGTCTCATCTTTCCATGCTTGCCTTTGTTTTATATGTTGGGGGCACTGAAAGGGGAATGGCTGGCAGTTACATTTGGTGGGTGAAATCCTAGGGGGTGATTGGTTCTGAACCTTTTAGGGCCCTTGCTTGAACCCTGTATATCTATTGCTTCCATGCCTTTAACCTGAGTTCTAACACAGCCAGGGTACAGGTTGGATCCTATCAATGTCTCAATACATTTATCATTCTTCAGAGTGAATGCTGTTGGGAACTGATTATCCAGGAGTCTGACAAAGTGTTAGAACTCCCTTTCCTCATCAATCCTCTGCACCACTGACATGATGAGCGAAGGCAACAGGGACATCCCTACCACTACTAGCAATGGGGCTACACCTGTGTCCAGAGACTTGTGGCCCCAATTCCTACATGGGCTGAACCCAGCTGGGTGCTCACCCCGGACCCGCCCCTTGAGTGATTCTCATGCAAGGGAGAACTAGAACAGAGACGGTACAGGCGCTCCTTCTATGATGACCATGGAAGAGACCGATCTTGAGAGCATCCGCCAGGGGTTTCGGGGCAAAACTGAGGAGTTGTGGCATGAGATGCATAACATGATGTTAGACCTGCCTGGAGTCATCATGGACGCAATCCATCAGGAGTTCTGAAACCGGGACCAAGCCAGAGGTGGAGCTGGAGGGGACCCTGGGCCAGCACAGCCATCTCCAGCTCAAGTGCTGCCGTACCCCTGGTGGCACCACCTGGCCCAGCCGAGCCTGCCACCCCAGTTGCCCCTCCTGTGGGGCTTGAAAGACCTCTAGAGTCTCTGGAGGCCACATTTGATGGCATCCCCGAGAAGTTGGCATTCTTCATGCTACAGGTGCACAAGTTCCTGAGAGACTGGGGCCCCATGTTCGCCTCGGACAAGCACCGCATGGACTACATCAGGTTATGTTTGAGGGAATGAGTGGCTGACTGGTTTGTGGGTCTCCACAATATCTGGGGCCCCAAATTTTGAGATGTGAATGCCTTCATGTGGGCCCTACATCGGCAGTACAGAGACCCCCTGCAGCTGGAGATGGCACGCACTTGCCTGCATGGCCTATGCCAAGGCAACCACTCAGTGAGGGAATATTCTGATGAGTTCAAAATGCACACCACCAAGCTCTAGGGGTGGCCCGAAGAAGTTCTCAAGTTCTATAGGGCTGGCCTGAGCCATTTAATCCTGGACTGAGCCCTGACCCAGAGCAATCTGCTAACCCTGAACAGGTGGATCCAGGTGGCCTGTGAAGCCAAAAATCAATCCAACCTACTCCAGACGTACCAGCCCAGGGCCCTGACCAAGACCAAGAACGATGGGGCCCACATGCCAAACCAAGGGAAGCCACCCAGCACCAATGGATGTGACAGGGGCTGTGTCTATGGCGTGGGGCCCCGGGGCACTTCACTGCTAATTGCTCCTTTGACAAAGGCCCGAGAGAAGGGAAGGCGACGGAGCGCAAGGCCTCCGAGAAGAAGCCCAAGCAACCTGCGTCTCAGGCAAAACCACCTAAAGCCCTACAGGCGGGAGAAAGGGGAGACCCCAACAGCACCTCATCCAGTGGAGACAAGCCCTCGTTGGGGGTGGGAAAAGGCTGGGACCTGCTGTGAAGAGCACAACTCAGCAGGTCCAAAAATCCAAGGCACCAAGTTTGGTGGGTGCCTCCCCCCCCCTGTTTTATGTGATTGTGACTGCTGTGAACCCAGAACTGGGCACCCAGATTAGGGTGAGAGCCTTAATCAACTCAGGGTGTGCTAGAGACTTGATCAGCCCTGCTCTAGTGATGAGGCTTGGGGGTGCCTGTCCAGGTACTCCCAGAACATATAGTATTCACCAAATGGATGAGTCCCGCATGAAAGAAGCTTGTAAATACCAGATGGTGCTGGCAGTGATGGGGGTGGGGTCTCACTGGGAACAGCAACATTTTATAATCAACCGCACCGTCAAATTTTCAATGGTGCTGGGTAATTCCTGGTTCCGGGACCATGACCCGTACATACAGTGGAATGGGGGTGCCTTACATTTCCCAGACCCCCGGTGTAAAGTGCATGAATGGAATCCCAAGAGGGGGGAGGCACCGGCTCCTACCCCAGAGTGAGTATGGCCTAGCTGAAGGGGAGCTCAACCGAATCCCTCTTGAGTACAGAGACTTAACCCGAGTGTTTGAGGAGGAGGAAGTGGATGAGCTACCCCCCACACCATAAATCAGACTGTGCCATTGAGATTTTACCAGGGCACAAGATGCCAAAAGGGAAGTTATATGCAATGAGCCCAGCTGAAAAGGAGGAACTGTGAAAGTTTGTGGATAAAAACCTAGCCAGGGGTTTTATCTGCCCAGTCTCCTCCCTGTTTGCAGCACGAGTGCTCTTCAGGAAAAAGAAGGATGGGGGGTTGAGGCTGTGCACTGATTACCAGGGCTTGAATGCCATGTCGATGTCCAACACCTACCCCCTCCCACTGATCAAAGACATCTTGACTGAGGCTTCTCAGGGGCTCATTTTTACAAAACTGGATCTCTGGGACGCTTACTTTTGAGTGTGCATCTGGGAGGGGGATGAGCACAAGATGGCTTTCAATACCCCGCTGGGTCAGTTCAAATATCTTGTGATGCTGTTCAGGCTGGTGGGGGCCCCAGGGGTTTTCATGAACTTGATCAATGAAGTGTTGCACAAGCATTTATACAAAGGGGTTCTTCTTTGTCTTGATGATAACGATTTATTCGTGAGATAAGGACTCGCTCGTGCGCTGGGTCAGAGGAGTGCTAGAGACACCCTACAAGCACCCCGCTCTTTGCCAAGCTTGCAAAATGCGAGTACTATAATGAGGAACTGGATTTCATGGGGTATCAGATTTCGGGAAAGGGGCTGGGAATGGATCCCCATAAAGTACAGGATGTGCAGGGTTGGGAACCCCCACAAACCCAATGTCAGCTACAGTCATTCCTTGGGTGTGCGAATTTTAACCGGGTATTCATCCCAAACTTCGCTCAGGAAGCTCTACCCCTTACTGACTTGTTGAAAATGAAGGGGAAGGAGCTGGAAGGCCAGCAAGCCAGGCACCAAACTAAAGTGGACCCCCGAATGCCAGCAAGCTTTCAACAGACTTAAAGCACTGTTCACTTTTGAGCCCATCCTGCATCATCCAGATGAAACCCAACCATTCATAGTTCAAGTAGACGCCTCTGATGTGGCTATGGGGGGCATCCTGCAAAGTGGGGAGGATGGGAAACTGCACCCCCTACCCTATTTATCAAAAAAGTTCTCCTCCACGGAATGGAATTGGACTGTTTGGAACAAAGAGGCAGCCACCATTAAACTAGCCCTCACTACTCAGAGGCATTGGTTGGAGGGGGTGAGGGTACCCTTTGAAGTCTGGACTGACCACAAAAACTTGGAGGCTTTGTGCATGCCCAGACACTTGAGTGCTAAGCAACTGAGGTGGGCGGAGTTCTTCACTAAGTTTCGTTTCCCCCTCCAGCACCTCCCCAGGAAGTCGAATTTCCTAGCAGATGCCTTGTCCCGCCTCCCCCAGCTTGCCAGTCAAAGAGAGGAGGTAGTGGACTCCATGTTCATGCCTACTCAACTGGGAGGGCACTAATGATGCACAGCTGTGCCAAGGAGGGGGCTCCTCTCGACATTGATCCGTGGATTTACAAATTCAAAGAGGCTCTCATAGAAGAGGATATGGAGGAGATTCAAAAAGATGGCTCATTGGAACAAAAGGGAGATGGTTGCTGGTATCGGAGAGAGAGACTGGGGGAGGTCTTACACCTGGGGCATGAGATCAAACTAGCAGGACATTATGGGTACCTAAAAACACTCCGTCTACTTCAAAGACAATTCTGGTGGCCCCACATGACAGCAGATATTTCCCAGTATGTGAGCTCATGCCAAACATGCCTCATGGGTAAATGGAGGGCAGGGAAACCTCACATTGAAACCTCTCAAGACCCCTGAAAGGTCATGGGCGGTCATCTTGATGGACTTTATAACTGATCTCCCACCCAGCAAAGGAAAGACTGTCATATGGGTGGTGGTAGATCTGTTCTCCAAACAGGCCCACTTCATCCCGTGCGCAGCTTCCTTTGGCCAAAGGGCTAGCCAAGCTCTTCATCTAGCACATTGTGCAGTTGCATTCCCTCCCCTGCAAGATCATCTCCAACCAGGGGTTGCGGTTCGTTGCTAAATTTTGGAAAGAACTGATGCAAACTCTGGGGGTGGAAAAGGGTCTCAGTAGTGCTTACCACCCAGAGACTGATGGGCAAACAGAACAAGTCAATCAGGTGGTTGAGCAATTCCTCAGGTGTTTTACAAATTGGGTGGACCTCCTCTCCTATGCGGAATACAGCTACAATAACTCAGTCCACAGCGCCACTGGATTATCCCCTTTCAAAGTGGTACACGGATATGAGTGAGTCCCTCTCCTCACCTTAACTTCCTGAGAATCAAGCTCGGGAGATTTACATGAGTGGTGGGAGAGTCTACGGGACCAATGGTCCACCATACAAAAAACGTTAGTTAAAGCTAAAGAGGATTACAACAAGCATGCTGACTGGAGATGTGCTCCTAAGTGGGACTTACAACCTGGTGATTCAGTGTATCTCTCCACCAAAAACCTGAAGGGGCTCCAACCAGGAAAAAAAAACTGGAGTGGAAATATATTGGCCCTTTCAAGGTGGTGAGAGTGCTCAATAAGATAACTGTGGAGCTAGAATTGCCCAAGACACTATAACATATTCATCCTGTGTTTCATTTCAGTCTGCTAAAGAAGGATCTGGGACCGAACAAATTGAGACCTCATCCAGCAGCCCCCCCCCCCGATGGTGGATGGTGAACCCCACCAAAAAGTAGAAGAAATTTTTGACTTTAAGATGAAATGAGGGCGTTTATACTACCTAATAAAATGGAAGGACTTTGATCAGTTCCATAATGAATGGGTGCAACATGAGCATGTTAAAGCCCCCTCACTCGTTCACACCTTCCACAAGAAATACCCCCTCAAACTGGTGGGCCGAGGGATCTTTGGGGGGCAGAATGTCAAACTCGCTGTTCATTTTACATTTTACAGCTCCTTCGCCATAGCAACTGGGGAGGGGGAGGGGGAATGTGGAGCCAAAACACTTTCACTTCCTAGGTTGCTTTGATGTGCCAGACACCTTATCTTCTCTGAGAACTTTTAGTGTCCTTGAGTCTCATCTTTCCATAGTTCCCTTTGTTTTATAAGTTGGGGGGGATGGCACTGAAAGGGGGATTGCTGGCAATTACATTTGGTGGGTGAAATTGCAGGGGATGATTGGTTCTGAACCTTTTAGGGCCCTTGCTTGAATGCTGTATATCTATTACATTCGCATCTTTAACCTTAGTTCTATCACAGCCACTATACAGGGTGGATCCTATCAATGTCTCAATAAATTTATCATTCTTCAGAGTGAATGTTGTTGGGAACTGATTATCCAGGAGTCTGACACCATGATTATGTGGAACCTCTGAAACACAGCCCATCAATATTATGTCTTTATAAGACATTACTGAATTTAGCAAATTCATGCTTGGCAATGATACAAAGCCAGGAAATGAAGTTTCTTGGGATACTGCTAGGATCCAGTTTCCTTCTTTTAAAAAAAATTTACGCAACCTTTCCTATCAGAAACACTTTTTAAATATGATTTTAAGTACTTAAACATATCAAAGAGTAGCACAGGCCTATACTTTTCTTGCTTAAATCTTAATGGTTCTTCAAAAACATTATGTAAAATAATATGAAGAATACTGACTGAGCTTTCTGTAATATGTGCATATTACAGACATCAAAATACAATTTAATACGGGCTAACAATTCAAAGTGATTTTAGAATGATTCTTTGAATACATCTCCATAGAAGAAAGACCCACTGAATTCAAACGGACAATTCTGAGTTCATAAGATCATGTTCTGAATTAATTATAAACCTTTATTTCAGATACTAAATAGCAAATGGTGTGGACAAAGTGATTTATGTTTAACAAGTATTAAGAAATCACAACTGCAGTTCCCACTTAGCAGTTTTCCTGCTGTTGATGGTACCCACCAACCTGTCGTGATAGGCCAACAATTGATGCATTGGATCAGCAGTCCCCAACATGGTTCCTGTGGGTGTCATGGTGCCCTTTGACACCTTTTCTGATGTCTACCAGATGTTTTTCAAAACTGGCTGGAGCCAGGTGGGGCTTTTGCCAGCAAGGATTCTGATTGAGTATTTGTCTGTGCAGGTTTTTTAAAATGGTGCTTTGGCAACAGCTGCCACCACAGCACAAGTATCTACACTGTGTTGCTCAGGTTAAGCTGTGGCAATCATTTTGTGGCTGACTCCGCCTCCTTTGACAGCCATTTTGTTGCTACACCCACCATGCCATGTTAGAATTCCAAATGTGCCTGAGACTCAAGGTTGGGGACCCCTGTACTAGATAGATCACACCATGGACTATGGCACTGCCTTGAGCTCCTCGGTGGAAGGCCAAGGTGGGGGTTGGGGAATATATGATAGACATATCTTCCTTCCTTTCATAGGAAAACTTAGGAAGAGAAAGACTCGCAGGGCTGGATTTTTGCTAGGGATTCATAAGGATGGAGCTTGGTTTTCTCCAGCACCTATCTTTTATTGGATTGGCAGGAGAAGAATAAGGTTTGAGCTGAACTCCCACCGAGTAGGATGGGTCCCTTCTTCTGCTTTCTTGTCTGGGGGATACAGAATACGGAGAAAGCCTATGGAGCACTATGGTATGTTTCAGAACTTTTTGTAACTTTAAATCTATGATTCAGGAATTTCTGAATGGATACAAAGATGATTCTGCCAGTTAGATATTCTGCTAATGAAAGGAAAAGTTCAGAACAAAGAAGTCAGTATTTGTGTGTCTTGTGTTGTGCTCTGAAGGTCACTAGACGGGCTCTGATGGCCTGCCAAGAACAGTGAATTCCAGAGGTGGGGGGGCCCTAATAGAGAAGAAGTCATGACACAAGAGAAGCAATGCTCAGCGTTATAGTTAGCAGCCAGTCCATCCCATCTGAGTTTTAAATTAGGTTAGCACAAATCTTATTATCAGTAAACATTGGTGCTGTTACTCCCAATGAAAACGTTGTGCTAACTCCGGTAGTAGAAAAATATTGCTTTTTAGTAATAAATAAGCGAAAGATTTTAACCAAAAGCACAGACTGAAGAGAATTTTAGACAAGACTTAGAATTCAGGGAATAGAATCACGATATTAATAGGGGTCTGTGGCTGGTACTATGATGTCTGTGAGTGTTGGTGATAGTACTTGTTTATTATTGTATTGTTTTACTGCATTGCTGGTCAATTGGCCGTAACAATAAATTTGATTTGGTTGTGCTTTTTAAAAAAAAATCTTAATCTAACCATTGCACATTAATAAACTGTATTACTGAATCACTTTAAAAGCTATTTTAAATGTATGCAAGATCTTGAGCATTCCCATTAGAATTTCTTTTATCATTAAATCATAAAATAGTATCACAAAATATTTTTGCCTCTCCCCTGGTAGTACACAGGATTGTGGTTTGGGAAGCACATGCCTAGAATTCTTTTGGGCAGACAGAACCAGCCAAATGCCACATCCATGGATCATTTCCTAAAGAAAATGAAGAACCATGATGATAATTATGTTCCGGCTGATGCCTGATTTGGACAAGGGCTGCTTCATTGAGCAAGTGGAAATGTTAACACTTCTGTTCTGTGCCCTTTTACCACAGAAAATCAGCTCCTCCTGGAGGCAGTTTGTGACCCATTAGAGAAGCATGTTGTTCCCTATGTTTTCTCTGCTAAGTCAAATAGCATTTCACCAAGCGTCTTGAACACAATCCAAATTGGGCATACAGCTATTGGAATGTTATTTAGCATTTTAGAGATCAGAAATACCACCACAAATCACCATCATGTCACCTGGTTGGCTCTGAGTTCACAGGGACTCACTCCTTAAGAAGTGTGTTTGGGATTAACAGCCTAAGAATTTCTGAGGTGAGCCATGGTGGCTCAGAGGTTAAGACGCTGAGCTGCAGACCGGAAGATCTGTAAGTTCGGCAGTTCAAGACCATAGTGCTGCGTGACAGAGTGAGCTCCCATTTCTGGTCCCAGCTCCTGCCAACCTAGCAGTTCAAAAGCAAGAAATTGCAAGTAGATCGGTACTGCTTTGGTGGGAAGGTAATAGTGGGGAATTTCACATTACCCAGTTTCACCTGGTTTCAAGCCGGCAACCATCCGTTTTGAAGTGAACCGGTACAGGGCTGCCATTTCACACAGGGCTTGCCCCTACTGGAAATGAGCTGGATCAGAAGCGGTTTGGCATTTCAGACTTGCACCGCTTTGTTTTCCCGCCATTTTCCTCCCGCGCGGGTGATCAATTTTTTTTAAAGTTCGATTTATAGCGTTATAGCGCTATAGCAGTATAACAAACACTCCATGCATTCCAATGGGATTGATATAATGCTACTCCGTTATACCGTTATAGCGCTATAGCGCTATAAATCGAACGTAAAAAAAACAGCCGGAGATCGCCCGCGCGGGCGAAAAAAGGCGGGAAAAAAGCGTATCGGAACCGGGAGAGGGCACTGGAGACCACTTGGGTTCTGTCTGAAATGACAGACCAGAACCTGTTTGAGAACTGGTTCCCTTCCAGAATCTATCGCCTCTCTGAAATTCCCCAGTGTTCTGTGCGCCTCAGTGTTTAGTCATGCCAGCCACATGACCATGGAAACATCTTTGGGCAGTGCTGGCTCTTTGGCTTGGAAACAGAGATGAGCACCACCCCCTAGAGTCGGATTACCTTTTCAATTAATTATTGTATGGCATTGTGTCTAGAATAGCCAGGAGATCCTAAGATTGTCTGGCAGGCAGAATTTCTAGCTCTTCCGTATTATGCACCACTAGGTGGCAAGCTAGACTTGTTTTTAAGGCAAGAGACATTTCCAAGGTGGTTTGCCATTGCCTGCCTCTTTGTCATGACCCTGGTATTCCTTGGAGGTCGCTCTTCCAAATAATAGCCAAGGTTGACCCTGCTTAGCTTATGAGATCTGGCTAGCCTGGGCTATCCAGGTCAGGGTTCTGAGGTGTTTCTTGTTTTGTTTATCATTTATCAAAGTGTGATGCTTGTAACAGGTTAAGCACACACCCCCCAAAATCAGTGTCCTTTGTATGAATGAATCTGAGGCAAAGCCACTGCACCTGGTTTCTCCCTCTCTGCTATGTGTCAGAAGGTCTACAGTCCTGAGGGGAAGGGAGAGTGCAATCAGCTTTATTGACTCTCCACTGCCTTTGCTCAGCAGCTTCACCTGTTTTCTCTTTTCTGCACTAGGACAGGGAAACAGAATTCTAACATGCCAGAGGAGGAGCGTCTCCAGTTTGATAGTGTTTGGTCATTCTGTGCTCAGAAAGCTTGCTTGACCAAATGGTAGGGAAGATATCAAATAAATAAATTGCCACAGCCCTCTCTCTCGCACAAGGACCTTTGCTTAGTCACAGGGAGTCCTGGTTTAAGATGTAAATCCCCGATACTATAAGGCAACTCTACATGACGTAAGTGTCGGCAGAGTTCAGGAAAAATACAGTCCATGCTTTGGAGTCCGCTTCCTGTGAATTTACTGCAACAGGATTTTGCAGAAAGACAAGGACAGACTGCAGGCCATTAATGCAACAGAGAGGCCTTCAGAGCACAGGCACTAACACATACTAACTTGCAGCAGGAAGAGAAAACAACAAGAGGTAGGCTGAACTGCAAGAGAAAAACCTTCAATAACCCTAAACACTAGAGAATGCTCCACAGCTCCCCCTAGGGTACTAGTGGACTAAACTACTCTTTCAGCAGCATTCACAGTAATCGGACTCCTAGCTGGCTGTTGCTTCTCCAACAGTAAGGACCATGAGCAGAAAGTGGCCCCTTCCCCCTAGCAATTTGTGCCCCCTGGTGGAAATTCCAAATACTTATGGTTCTTTTCCTTACGAATGAGGGGTAAAGACAGGTTGCCAAATACCAACTCCAACTTGGAAAATTCCTGGAGGTTTAGGGGCAGTGCCTGGGAAGGTCTGAGTCTGAAGAGGCAAGAGTCTGCCTCTGATGTTGTTGTGATTTCCTCCAGGGGAACTGATCTCTGTAATCTTGTTGTGTATGTAATATAATGCATGAAAGAGCTTGAGTCTGACCAAGGTATCGTAAAATGACCTATCAGAACAAAGGTAGTTCTGGAGGGAAGCAAAGTGATTGGTCTTTATGTACTGTATTTGATTGAACCTTATCTGACATGTGGGCGTGGCTTGCCAAGCCCGGACAGTTTAAAAAGGAGCCTGTTGCTCCATAGTTTGTCTCGTTCTGGTTCTTCTGACTTCATGTTCAAATAAAGCTGTTATCACTGTTCACCTGCTGTCTCGAGTCTCGTATCTAGCAAATCTGAAGATCAGTTGTAATTCTGGAGAGCTCCAGGCCCCCCTTGAGGTTGGTGACCCTGGGCAGGCCAGTGAAGGCAAACAGGTTCATAGTCATTAATTGTTGCAGACTGGACATCAGCTGCTGCCCATTATGATGCATGCCATTACTCCCATAAAGTAGGGTACCTTGTATAAGGCCACTCAGTTTGTAGTAAAGGAGAGATATGAGACACGGGTGTTTCAGTTCACAGTTTATTCTCTCAGCCATTGCACTATACCAGTGCAGTGATGGGGTTGGGATTCATCAGTACCGTAAGAAAATATTTATTTTTGGAGATGTTATACCTTTATTTTTGTTAGATTGCTTTCTGCTAAAGTAATGTGAGATGCCATTGAGGGAATATTCATTTTTTATGTCAAGCACTGTATAATCTTATATACTGGTGAGGAGGGAATGTTGGTTTGTGTGTCGAGGGTGGAAGTGGAAAGAAAGGGATAGCAGTGGAAAGAAAAAAAGCAAAGAATTTGGGAACTGTCTGTGTTCTGCAATGATAATGTTAAATCCTCTGAAGTTCTAATAACTGAACATCCATAACATACAATACCTAGTAGCTAGGTACTGGAACTGAAAATATTGGAATATTTAACATTTTCCTATTCAAAGTTCCAAGGTATTGATGTTTAGTCTTTTTTATACTGTAGAAAGGATTCTAAATTACACTCTACCATAGAAAAGAATCTGCTGTAAAATCTATTGTTGCTAATGCAGTTTTGTATGTACGGTTCTACTCTGGAAGTATTGAGAAATAAAAATGATCTGAATTAATATTGGTCACACAAAAAAAAGATATTTCCAGTAGATAAGGGGCAGAAGGATGGTAAATGAGTTTGTGTTATTGTGTGTGAGAAGATCCTGCTGCATCAGACCAAACCCCATCTAATCTAGCATTTGTTTTAAAACAGCAGATAGTTCGGTACCTCTGGAAGCTCAGAAGCAAAGTCTTCCTCTGCTGTTTGTTTCAGGCATCTGATATTCAGAGTTATGTTGCCTTGTAACATGGAGTTTCCAGTGTTTTATCAGTAGCTAACAGCTATTAGAAGACCTGTTTTCCATTAATTTTTCTAATCCATTTTATGAAGCTGTCTAAGTTAGTTGCTGTCACCTCATCCTGTAGTAATGAATTCCATTCACTAATTATGCATTGTGTGTTTGTTTTTCCTGAGAGAATGCGAGCTATTCAAAGAATGATATAACATGGCATTTTAGCCCATGATGGGCCAAAAGACTGATAATAAATATGTCGCATAGGAATGCCAGTCCCCAGGTGGGAGCAGGAATCCCCCAATTTCGTGGGCTCCTGTTTGCTGCCAGCCAGCTGGCCAGCAGGAGAAGCCTCACCTCCAAGAGTGACCACCGTCAGCCACCCCTCTCCCTCCCCTCCTTTAGATTTAAAGGCCCTTAGCAGGAGCACAGAGCCTGCCAATCAGCTGGAGGGCCCTTTAAATCTTGCAGGGGGGAGGGGACGGAGAGGGGCAGCCACTGATAGAACACCTGAACTCCAAGGGGTGAATTCGCCGCTTGGAGTTCAGGCATGCAGGGCACCAGGGTGCCCACTTGCAAAAACCATTTAAAGGGAAGGTTCCCTATAAGTGGATCTTACAAGCCGGTGCCAATGGTGCCTTTCATGGGGCTGCATCCCTAATGTGATGGTATCACTTATGTGTGATGTTATCATGTTGAGGACATCCACGTCCCTCTAGGAATGCCCTCCAAAGTTTCCCACTGGCAACAAGGCAGGACAGGGAAACCCTAATATGACACGCAGCCCCCACTTCTTTATCTTTTTCAGTTCATGTCCTTGGGCTAGTCATTTTTCTCAGCCTTTCTGGCACAGATTTTTTCCTCAGATCATGTTGGAATAAAATCAGTATACTGGTAGCCAATAAGTAATAATGATTGGCTCAGATCATTAGAATTGTGAATGGAGCAGAGTTTACAGAAATGATCTTTCCTAACTTCCCCTTCCTACAGCAGCTCCCTAAAAGCTGGTGATGACCAGTGAACCATTAAGTGTGCAGTATCAAACCGAATTGTATTGATTAAAATCCTGTATGCCAATAAAGGTTATTGGAATTGGATTAAAATCCATTGGAATCTTTAATGTTTGTGGAGGTAATAGTTTCAGAGGATAACCATGATGCCAACCAGATTCAAGTCAAGTAGTACCTTAGAGATCAACAAGAGAAGGTAGAAATGGAGATTTACCCATTATGATCTTCCCATCTATAAAATAGGAATCAGATCTGACAAAGGAAGCTTTGACACATGAAAGCTCATACCTTCCAAAATCTTGTAGGTCTCTTAGGTGCTATTGGACTCAACTCTAGCTGTGGATGCAGTAGGAGTCACCTTTAAAGTAGTCTCAGTGTTACGACAACCTGAGACATGAGAGCATCACTTGCAAATTGGACTATCCATCCTGGTTGGTGAAAGTCATCTGGAAAAAGACATAATTTGATGGGTAGGATGCATGGAAGTTTTAAGTCTGCGTTTTCTAGCCCATCATGAACCAAAACGGCCCAATTCCCAAACTGGTTTGGGTGAAAAATGCCCCCAGGGTCCTAGAGGCTCCAAATTCACAGGACCTCCCTGGGATGCCCCTCCACATGCCTCACAAGTTATGTGCAGGTTGCATTTTGGGGATCAGAGTCACGGACCCCAAAGTAAGGTGCCCCCAGGAAAATGCTTTTTGGAGAAATGTCAGCCATGGGTTCAGGAGTGCATAGACCAGACCACCCTCCATCTGACTGAAAATGTGATCTCTGTGCGGGACAAGCCTGCCAAGGCCTGGGAGCCATACTTAAGCTGTGTATGCCTGCTTCCACCTGGCCCCACCCTCCCCTCCCTTTGCAGGCTGTCTCAGTGATGACTGGGCAGGGCCAACCATCCTGCCCTGCCTGGGGCCCGGGAGCCACCTGAAGAGTTGTGGGTGGCTGTGTGTCCCTAAGCCACCCTTCAGCTGCCAGAAGCAAGATTACTGGGCAGGGCTAATCCTCCAGCCCTGCCTGGGGCCCAGGAGCTACCCACTTAGTTGTGGGTGGCTGTGTCTCTCCATGCCCACCCTCTATCTGCCAGCAGCATTATAAACAGACAGAGCCAACCCTCCTGCCCTGCCTGGGAGCCACCTGCAGAATTGCAGGTTGCTGTGTCTGCCTGGGTCCACCCTCCCTCTGCCAGCAGTGTGATTACTGGCCAGGGCTGACCTTTCCACCCTGCCTGGGGCCCAGGAGCCACCTGCAGAGTTACAGGGGGCTGTCTCCCCAGGCCCACTCTCCACCTGCCAGCAACAGTCGTGCATTGACTCACACCTAGAAAGTGCTGGCTTAGCACTGGACAGGACAACATGGGAGGCAACTGAATGGAGTAGAGATGAAAGAAACAAAGGTGCAGAGTGGAGTATCAGCAGAAAAAGGAGATGGCTCAACACAGGATTACTCAACAGTATTGGATGAAGAACTTGAACTTGGACCAGCAGAGAAACTGAATCTGGAATCGAAATCACAAAGGAAGACAAAAAGAAATAAAGAAGGTAGTAACAAAGGATTTCCATAATGAATGAAACAGTAATAAAAATCTTTCAACCATCATCAGTGTTTAAATTCACCAGAGAAGAGAAGGAAATTTTTTAAGCAACTTAAGAAATTAAATGCAGATGTTACCTGTTTACAAGAAACACATTTAAGGTTGAAAGATCAACATTACCTGTCATGTAAGAAACTTGGACTTACTTTTGTTTCATTAGATGAAGTTAAAAAAAGAAGTATGGCAGTGTTTATAAAAGAAGAACTGAAACCTATCTTGATTTTTTCAGCAGAGGACAGGAGACTCTTGTTGGTTGAAACTACTACTGGGGACAAGAAGATCTTATTAGTAATGATATATACTCAAATGGCCATCAAGGAAAGTTTTTTTAAAAAAAAATTAAAAGATGGTTTAGTAAGATTTGACTATACTGACATATACTTGCTGGGAGATTTCAATGCAGTGTTTGATCATGACCTGGATAGGAAGACCAATAAGAAGGTTAGAATCACCAAAGGACTTCTTCCAAGATCTTTTCTTGAACTCGCTGAAGAATATAAATTGGTTGATGCTTGGAGAGTAAGAAATCCTACGGGAAGAGACTACACCTTCTATTCCACTAGACATAAATCCTGGTCTAGAATTGACATGTGTTGGACTTCAGCAACCTTCTTACAGAATATTAAAGATATTGATATTTTGCCCAGATCATATGCGGACCATAGCCCATTGTTGGTGAAAATAAAGGATGCCCCAAGAAAATTCAGATAGAGGTTAAATGTTCAATTGTTGAAAAATATACAATTTCTGGAGTATGTAAAAAAGGAAATGAAGTTGTACTTTCAGCAAAATATGAATAAGGAAACTTCAATGAGAATTTTTTGGAATGCAAGTAAAGCTTAGTTCAGAGGATTGACAATTAGATTTGCAGCCTGACGAAGACGGGAAAAGAGACAACAATATTTTAATATTTTGGATGCATTGAAGAAATATGAGAGGGATATGAAACTAGAGCCTTCAAATGAAAACTTAAAATAGAAAATTAAAACTTTTCAGCACCAGCTTAACCTGACAGAGTTAGAACTATCAATATTAAGTGAAGGCCTGTCCTTTGTTCCTACACCTCCACGCAATACATTTCAACTCATGGTGGAAATACACAACATGTTTAGAAAAATTAGATTAGCTGATTGAAACATAATACTGAAGATAGAGTCCCAGAGTCCAATATTTACAGTTTAAAACCCAAATCTACTTTTAATCCAGCCACCAAAAATCCCAGGCTTTTAGCTTTTCAGGAAATGGTGTTAGAGGAAATACAGAGTTTGGAACAGAAAGCCCTACCAGTCTGGCACAATCTGAATAAGATGGAACATCAAGCTTTAAAACAGTTAGAACAAAGAAGAGACATTATTATCAAACCAGCTGATAAGGGTGGGGCAGTAGTAGTCTGGGGCAGAGAAGAGTACATTACTGAAGTATATAGACAACTGAACAATACAGCTCATTACCTAAAGGAGTAAAGAAAATCCATCTAAGACCATTACGAAAGAGATGCAGGACATATTGGAGGAAGGTTTAACAGAAGGCTACATAGATAAAATTAGATATGATTACTTCCTAAATTCGGAAGAAAGGGTGCCACAATTTTACCTTTTACCAGAGATTCACAAAGGCACCATCCCTGTCCCAGGTAGGCCTATTGTTTCAAGATGTGGGTCCATCTTAGAACCTCTGGCCCAATATTTAGACCTTTTTCTCAAGCCATTTGTACAAACTACACACTCATATCTAAGAGATACTATGGATTTCCTTCACCACATTAATGATTTACAGTTGCAGACAGAGGAAGTTATTTTTGCCACTCTGGATGTGGTCTCTCTCTATACTAACATTCCACAAGATGAGGCCTTAGAGGTTTTATGGGAAGTACTAGAGCAAGGACAGGGCAGCCCACCCCCACCCCCCCACATCGTTCCTCTGCCACATTGCTGAATTATGCCTTAAAAAGAACTTCTTTTAATTCCAGGGAGAATATTTCTAGCAAGTGTCAGGCACAGCAATGGGATGTAAATTTGCACCTGAATTAGCCAATCTATTCATGGATAGACTGGAGAACAATTTTATTCTCCAACCCAATAATACTTACAGTGATCATATCATTTTTTACAAAAGATTTTTGGACGATATCTTCCTGATTTGGAAAGGTACAGTAGGATCCTTGATTGAATTTGGTAATTACATAAACCAAATACATAACACTATCAAATTTGAATTAGTATGTGATAAGTATAAGGTACATTTCTTGGATGTAGAAATTAGAAGGACAGGCAATAAACTAGAAACAGAATTCTATAGAAAACCCAATGATGTAAATTCATACTTCGCCATGGACAGTTTTCACCCTGCCCATATTAAGAAGAATCTGCCTTACTCACAATTTTTAAGACTGAAAAGGAACTGCAGTGAGACAGATGACTTTAAGAGACAGGCAGGCATCTTAATGAATCAACTTGCCGATAGTGGCTACACATATAGAAACCTTAAGAGAGCATACTACAGAGCTTACAATGCTGCATTGAAGAGAAAGAGACAAAGCTGTTTCTCAGCCAGCCTGCCCAGTCAGTTGGAAAATAAAACAAACAATCCTTTCCCCTCCCCCTCTGTTGGAGCCTTAGAGGCAGTGTGGACAAGTCCTCCCTGCCCAGTGGGGATTCTAGGCTTCGGTAGCTGGATCGCAACCCCCCCCCCCCAAACACATCCGATTTCATATGTAAAGGCTTGGGGGGCTAAGAGGGCACTGCGCCTTCCTCCTCCTCCAGCTGGGATTCTGTTTTTTTAATTAAGTAGGAAATTGGGGGAGGGGAACTTAAACTCTACCTCTTTTCACATTTTCCTAAACTCTAGAGCTTAAGTTTGTGGCAAAAATTTCCAGAAACTTCTCTTGTCTTAATTTTTTTTTAAATTTCAATTTAATCTTAAGCTGGTACAATTTTTCCACCTCCAACATTAATAACACTGTTGAATTTAGAAATTTTAAAAACCGTACTACAAGATATAAAGGTACTGAATTTAGGAAGTTGAATCTCAGTATGATTACTTTTAACACCAAGAGTTAAGATTCAACCCAAGTGAATCACCTATTTAGGTCAACTGTATTTGGAGATAATTGAACAAAACCTCGCAAAACTAAGTAGCTGTAGCAACAACAACAGTAGTAGTAATTAATAATAGAGAAAGGTGAATACTGTAGGTAAGATCCCTTTACTATACCACCTTCACAAGAACAAAGAGCTGCCTTCCTGGACCAGACTGAAGGTCCAGCATCCTGTTTCCTTCCAAGGCCAGTTGCCTCTGTGAAGCTTACAAGCACAGCATGGTGGAGACGTCTCTCTCCTCCCTCATATTCCCCCCCAACAGCTGCACATGTAGGGAAGTGGTACTTGAAAAAAATGAGATCCAGGTACCAACACCATTCTTGTTGTTGCTGGGCATAGCTGTTTAATTTGCCAGAGAAGATGCAGGAGGGGTGAGTATCAGCAGAATGAAAGGAAGAAAGCAAAAAGACAGAAGAGGCCATCGTACGCCCCGCCTGGCAAAAGTTGATTGGCTGAAATATATGCTGGTAATGGGCAGAGAATAGTGCACGTGAGCGCCATCTCCTGCTTGAAAAAAACACAAGGGGACAGTGGGGAGGAACAATGAGTGATGATTCTACATGTGCATGCTCAAACCGGCTCAGACAAAAAATCTATTGCAAAAGAGCTCTCAGAAAACAGAGCAATACTGTCATGAAGCTGCTCTGGGGACGGAATCATGAAAATACAGAGAAGATACAGAGATGTGGAATAAAAATTAAAGTGCAGGGCAAATGTGGAGTGAATGTAGAGACTTATGTGGAACGCAAATCCTCGAAGTGCTACGAATGCAGAGCAAAATGCCAACGCAAAAAAGGCCTTAGTCAAATAATGTAAATCATATGATGTCCTACATTTTATATAACATTTTATGTAACTCTGTAACAAAATGACATAAGTGAACGCTGTTTAAAATGTAGCTTACCATGTACCTTTATATACGTTTCTGTTGAATTTATATTGTATTATCAAAGTTATGTTATTGTTCACTCTGTTGGTTGGAGGGATGGCCCATGACCAGTTTCCAAGAGGCAGGTTCCTCCATAAGTAGGCCGGTGTCATGCAACATTGAACATGGAGTGGGGGGGTTGCCTGTAGCCAGTTATTGCGCTGCAAGCCTGCAGAGTGGAAGGCTGTGGCAGCCAGGGGCAGATTGCCGCTTACTGGTGAGCAAGCTGTCACCTTGCCAATGAATTTGCACAGGAGTCTGAATAACAGAACATTGTCCTTGGCAATACATGGAATCTCTCATTTTGGGGAATGGCTGGCACACCAACGAATTCCTCACTTGGATCCTCAGAGAACACCCAAGGATGAGTGGCTGGTGGGATGGACCCATGGCATGAAATGAACATTATGTGCCAGAAAACAATGCATGAGCAGAATGGGGCCATGGATGGCTCTGGAATGTGTACTGTGCCTGAAGATGACGGACCAGTTTGGAAGGGCAGTTATCACATTGTCGGCAGGCAGACAGAGGGGCATTGATAGCAGTGTGCTCGCCGGCTGTGATCTGACATGGTCCTGCACATTGTCTGGATCAGGACTGACATGGGTTCCCACCCCGGGATTATCCGGGAGACCCATGTTATTATGCCACTTCCATGCCTGCTGATGGGAGATGGCAGCAGAGATCCTGCACTCCATGACAGGGTGAGTCAGTGTTGCCCAGTTTTCTGGTAGACAGCAGGAAGACTGCAAGAACATGGATAGACACAGATGGCGAGCTCGTGCTGCCACCCGCACCAGAACCTCTCATGAGGAATACTTCTTGACCAGTAATCACATAGCCAGCATGCATGACAAAAGGGAAATGGGGTGTGGAAATCCCAATAAGGATTTCTACCATTGTCGAGAGACTGACGACACCTTCAAGCCATCTCCCATAACTGAGGGACATACTGTGTCCTTTGCATGACAGAACTGTCCTTGGGGGAAGGTAGTGGTCCTTGGATATGGAAATGATCATGGGTGGAAATGTGGGGGGAACACAGAACTCGAGTTGGTGGCTGCAATAGAGACCCCCTTGGACGGGGTTCTGGACAGACACTACTGATATGTTTGGTAGGAGGACGTACAGGAAGGGGAGGGTGGCCACCAATTGGGGGAATGTCCCGCAGGACAAAACAAGTGTGAACGCACTGGAGGATTCAGCTATGCCTGGCTATCTTGTGGCCAGCAGGCAGACGGAGAGAGCTGTGGTGGTGTAATCCCCATCAAGCCTCCCCTGACCTGTTCCCCCTTGCACATGTGGACCCAGTTTTGGGTCCACCCCCACCTCAGGAGGGATTGGCTCTGCCCAGTTATCACATCAAACATGGCCATGTGAGAGGAGTCGGCAGTGGCCATTTATCATGTCACCACTGTTCAGACATTGAAGGCACTCGAGGCCCCACCATGCAAAAAAGGGTGTGGATCATGAGTTAATCACAAAATGTGCTCCCTGTCATGACAAATGGTGCCCTAAAGCACCATCCATTCCTCAATAGGAGGACATCAGAGCTTGTGTGCCAATGGCACAGGAAACATTGGTTCTATTTGAAAATTCTGCAGCAAGAAAAGAAGACAAGCCCAGATCTAGAAGGTTCTTGTGGAGTCATTTGGCACTGGGTGATGAGATTTCCTGGTCTTTCATAAAGTTGGAAATGGTTCCCAACCCCAGGGCATCCATCACCACCATGTGCATCCATTCTGCTGAAACATGCCAGAAGGATTTATGCGGTGACCAGTATTTACACCCCCACATCCACCACTCCCTCCACTGTCTGATTCACTGCTGTCACTCTCCTCCCTTCCAAAAAGAGTTTGGGGCTGCAGTTCAGGCTGCAATGCATAAAACTCCCAAGCAGCAGTGGAGACTAGTCCCATGGATATGGACAGAATGGTGGCAGTAGGTACAGACACCCATATACAGGTTGACTCACCAGCATACATACGAAGAGGCCGTGGTGTTAGGAGCCCGCTGCAGTGCAGGGCACCATAACAGGTTGCATTGGCACCGCTTGATTACCAAGTGGTGAGCAGGTGGGCTGGAAAACCATGGTTGGCTCCAGAGGGGGAGCCAAAGCCATCATCAGAACCCGCAGCATCACCTCCTGGGAGGATTTATATCTGACCAGTAATCATGAGATGAATGGTGAGTGGCTCCCAATTGGGTGAACATGCCAGCATCCACAAACAGAAACCCCCAGGAAACATTGGTGGTAATCTGTAATCATGTTACCAGCAGGCAGAGAGGAAGGACATGGTGGGAGGATCCCGGTGGGGTGATGGTGTTTGGTTTGTGACCGATATGATGGCATGGTGGAACTTTGGCCAGACAGGAAGGGCATGGTGTGTGGCTCCCGATAGGAAGAATGTTCTTGAGTTAGAGGAACTCGGCACCTGATAACTGGGACCCTCTGCTTCATTGTAGCAAGGGGACAGGGGAAAGGTCAGTCAGAGTATCCCAAGGAGGGGGTGCGTGGGTCCCCCCATTAGTGGAAACTGGTGCCAGATGACTGAGACCCTTACCTTCTCTGTAGTGGGATGGCATTGATGGACTAGAGGCCAGGAAATAAAACATCACGGGGATTGGTGCTCTGGTCCCCCTGTTAGATGAACCTGGCACCTGAAGACTGCGACACTCAGCTTCACTGTAGCAGGAGGACAGGGGGTGGCTCAGTTAGAGTATCCCAAGGAGGGGGGTGCGAGTCCTCCCATTAGCGGAACCCGGTGTCGGACAACTGAGACCCTTCACTTCACTGTTGCAGGAGGGCACTGGTGGACTAGGGGCCAGGACCTTGAATATCCCAAGAAATGGGGGTTAGGTTCCTCCATTGAAGAACCCAGCACCTGACGATGCTAGGAAGATTTTGGCGCTGCCCAGTTATCCTGTTGCCAGCAGCCAAAGTGGGAGGACATGGCATTGGCTCCCATTGAGGAAAATAGCATCGTGAGCAGGGGCTGCTGGCCATGGATTCCCCCCAGAACACAAACTGTAAAATACCTTGTAGCCTGCTGTAAATCAAGGGCCTTGCCAATGCCTTGAACGGCAAGCAACACCTCAATAACAGCGTGAGAGACAGGATGGCTGCATCCACCATGCTAGCAGGGAGTGTGGAAAGGTTTGATCATTGGCTATTGAATGAATGGAAGGCCCTCTGGGATAAGAGGGAAAGCCATCAAGCACAGGCAACTCACCTTGACATGCTACCTCCATACCACAGAATCCCCCTGGGAGGATTTCACCCGAACTGGCAGTGATGTCGCAAGAAGGTGGGATTGAAGGATGGGCCAGATGGCTCACAATGGGGAGCTCAGGACAGCATCCACAAGAGGACCCCCCAACTTATTGCGGCTGGCCAGAAATCTCATTTGCAGCAGGCAGGATGTGAGGTCATGCGGGGTGGCTCCCAACCGAGGGAATGGTATGGATTTCAAGAACATCACAATGGACTGGTGGGGTGGCTCCCAACCGAGGATGGATTTCAAGAACATCACAATGGACTGGGGAAATTGGCGCAGACTGGAAGGACATGTAGGCTGGCTCCAGAAGGGGGGGCACTTTTGTGGAGGTATTGACAGAAAAAGCCTGCATTGGAGGAGTTGCCCATGACTAGTAACCATGTTGCCAGCAGGCGGAATGGAAGGCCATGGTGGCTTGTGACAGAGGACATGCATGGATGGAATGGCAGAGACCTTGTCCCACAGCAAGACTGGTTCTTGGATGTTGTCAGGGAACTGAACCTAGCTGCAGTCTGACCCTGGCCTGTGACCTGAGCAGTAATTCTATTGTCAGCAGGCTGAGTGACAAGGGACAGATGCATCCATAGTTTGTTGTTGGCAGGGATGAGTAGGAGAAAAGACATGGAAAATCAAGGTGGGGACCAGCGGAGAGGGTTGTTGAGGTACCACCTTACCAATGAGGCGAGCATGGGCAATGAACCCAACACTCATCGTAGGGCACATCATGACTGTCAAAGGTCCAAGCCCCCCAAGCACATTGTTGTCTCCAACCCAATGGGAGGACAGAATGGGTGGATCCCAATGGGGGGGATAGATCTAGCCAGCATCCATTCCAGAGACCCACAGGGAGGATTAGCCCCAACCATTATTTGTATCGCCGACAGGCGGTCTCAAACATCCAGAAGGCAGGAGGTAAAGCTGAACCCACAAGAAGGGGTTGAACAAGGAAAACTTGTTGGTCGTCAAAGGGCCACTGGACTCCAAATTTAATCAGTGGTCGATGGTGTCCCTTCAATTCCTGCACAGAGGAACATGTGTCAAATCACCCATATTTGGAACCACTCCCATAGCTGTGACCTCCCAATAAACATTAGTGTGGGAGTGGCTGTCTACTTTAGTGTGCAATCCTAAACAGGGAAAGCTTTCTAAATCAACTGACTGCAATGGGCCTGAGAGGGTGAGGGTCTGGCATGGTTTCTGTCATGACCACTGCAACACGGCTTCACATAGGGAGCATGAAAAGGTGCAACGTGTGCTCCCACCCCAGGAAGACTATGTACTGTCCGTTTATCGCGTTGCCAGCTGTATGATGGGGAGGACAAGGGGGATGGCTATCAATGGGGGGAAATCACTGGACATAAGTGTGAGGAAGGAGTAGGCATAGAACATTTATTGCATTACTGTTGGACAGTCAAGGAGGGAATGGTTTACCAGGAGTGATCCGAAAATTAATCTGACTATTCCCTATTGAAATTGAGATGAGGAATTTTGAGGCTTGCTGGCCACAATCAACCATCAAGTCTTGTGACTGGCCATTGAAATTGAGGCGAGAAAATGAGGACTTTGGGAGCACTTGGATACATCACGTCCTGACATATCTCATGGGGCAATGGAGGGGCCGCAGCGGGATGACTCCCCTCATGGCCACCATGGCCCTGTCTTGAGAACAGTCCGTGACCAGGGCAACATGAGCTCCCACCCTGGGAGCATTCAGCCCTAACCAGTAATCACTTTGCCATCAGGTGGGTAAAAAGGACATGGGGGTGCAGGATCAGTCTGCCGTAGCATGGAAGAAAGGCATGGGTCACCTCCCACTCCATGAGATGATGGCCATGTCATAGGGATCTGTCAAGGGATAGAGACCCAGTTCTGCATTTGACACTCGTGTGGAGGGGCATGCCAGCATCCCAAGGAAGTGGTAATATGCTGTACCCAGAAACAATGGTCCATGGCCAGGGCAATGTGAACTCCCATCCCCAGAGGATTTGGCCCTAACCAGTAATCACTTTGCCATCAGGCACATTAAGAGGACATGGTGGGATGAGCCGATGTGGAGAGCCAGGTGGCATAGTCACTGTTGGGTCTCTGGGGAACCTGTCATCAACATAGTCCAGGACCTGGCAGTGTGTTCTCCCACTGAAGGAGGATTTGGCACTGCCCACTTATGACTTTGCCGTCAGGTGACATGGGACAACTGGGAGCATTGTGACCATAAGGACCATCAGGACCAGGGCTCGTTCATGGCCTGGGACCACAAAGTGGGTAACCTCCCACCCAAGGAGGATTCCGGCCTGATGGGCGGTCATGTGAAGGGCAGCCCAATGGGGAGCCCGCCCTGTCAAGATAGTCCTCTTTGGAGACCCAGTCCAGAACACAGTCCGGGGCCAGGCCAGCATCTTCTCCCAGCCCAGGAGGATTTGGCACTGTCTGTTTTATCACTCTGCCATCAGGTGGCATGGGGCAACAGGGAGTGGTGGGACTGGCAGGACCAGGGGTCAGTCATTGCCAGAGACCACAATGTTTGTACCCTCCTACCCCAAGCAGTTTCCAGCCTGACAGGTGGTCACATGGCTGGTGGGCTGACTGGGAGGCCCTGGTGAGATAGTCCCCATTGAGCTCATGGGGACCCAGTCTTGAACATGGTCCAGAACCCAGCTGCTGTGTTCCCCCACCCCAGAAGGAGTCTGCACTGCCTATTTATCACTTTGCCATTGGGTGGCCTTGGTAGCAGTGTTCCCCCCAGGCCTCCCCAACCTGTTCTCCCTCGTGCTCCAGGACCTCTTTTTTGGCCTGCTCCCCAAAGGGATTGGCTCTGCACAGTTATGACAAAGCCAGCAGGTGGACTGAGGGGCATGAGTGTGAAGTGAAGCTCAATCCGTGAATCTTGACAAATTACAACAGTTGTGACTCTGTTGCATGGGACACCTGGAGGTTGGCTGTTGGGCTCTGGGGTGAGGCAGGCAAAGACAGAATACAGATATTGGATGGAATACAGATATAAAAAAGATACTTGTGCACAGGTTCAATTTCTTCAAAGTGAGGTCTTGCTGCAGGAGGTGGGTGTTGGGCTCTAAGGTGGATCTTGATTCAGGACATGGGCAAAGATAGAATATTGACGTTTGATAAAATACAGACAGAACAAAGATGTTATAGGTGAGGTCTCGCTTAAGGGGAGGTGGAAGAGCAGGCCTCAAGTGCCATGGCAGACGGCAGTCAACTTGGAAACATAGTCCCTGGTTCGCTGTCCCCTCCCCCCCAGCCATGCGTGGCCTCCCCCCCAGCCATGCGTGGCCTATTCCTTACCCAGAGGCGGGGCAGGAATGGCCCGGTGCCTCCAGCCAGTGGCCCCCCCATTGTTGCTCTAGTTCCCCCTCCCACTGGGAGAAGCGCTTGGCACCCCCCCCCGCAGCCTCTGCTGCCTCGGCTGGCCTTTCTCACGGGGGTGGCGTGGCTGCTGCTCCAAGCCATCAGGGATGCCCTGCCTCCCTCCTGCCTTGCCCTGCCCGTGGTGGTCACAAATCGCCTTGCTGTCTGGGTCAGAGTCCCTGGCCCGCTGCTTACCTGTGCAGCCGCAGCACCCCCCGGCAAGAAGTGCCAGGCCAGGCCCTGGCCCAGCAGCCCAGCCCAGCCCAGCAGTGGCCGACCCACCTGGCCTTGAACCAGACCATCTAGAGTGGAGGGGGGGGAGAAATGATCGATCAATGGGAGGGGGCCGGGGGAGGGAGGTGGAGATGAGGATTGGGGGAGGGGCACACAAAAACACAGGGGGGCAGGCCCCATGGGCCCCGCGGTAGCTACGGGCCTGCAGGGAGACCAGTGTGAGAACCACATTCCCACATGGAGGGAGGTGATGTGTAAATATTGGTCGAGGAACCCAGTAGCTGGGTATGCCTGCCTGGCTGTGCAGGCAGACAGATGGGGGGGGGGATCAGAGTCCTGACCCCACTGGACACCATCCCCATAGGGGACTGGCACAGAAACTCACTCCTACGCAGGGGGAGGTGAAGCGTAAATATGGGTCCTCAATCTAGGAGCTCAGTAGCTGGGTCTGCCTGCCTGGCTGTGGCAGACTGCAAGGGAGGGGGGATCAGAGTCCTGACCCCATGGACATCACCCCAGCAGGAGACTGGTGCAGAAAACTCACTCCCACCCAGGGGGAGGTGAAGTGTAAATATGGGTCCTCGGATGAAGAACCCAGTAGCTGCATCCGCCTGTCTGGTTGTGGTAGACAGACAGGTGAAGTTCAGAGATTGCCTTGCTGCTGGGGGGTGGGGGGTGGGATCACTGGAAGTCCCCTTGATGGCCTGAACATGACATGAAAAATGTCCAATAAACTATTTTCTGTTTCCTGGGGCAGTGTACATGCAAAGAGGGGGAGCACAATGGTCACATCCAACAACCTTTTTTGTTTTGTTTCCTTGGGTGGAGAATGCACCATGAGGAGGAGGCAGCCTGATGGTTCTTCAGGGCGAGGTTGACATCTTGGGTGTTAGCTGTGGGGCAAGCCCAAACTTGCCCAGCAGAGGCAGCCATTCTCCCACCCAAGCACCAGGGGTGCGACCCATGGGCCACATGCCAAGATCACCCTGAGAGGAAAAGGAAGGGGGGGGGACATGCAGGAGGACAAATGGAAGGTATGCTGTTACTCAACCCAGTCCTGAGCAGGGTGGCCCAGCAGGGTGAGACTGACCTTCAGAAAGGACAGCTTGTCCACCCTGGCCAGGTGTAGGCAGGATCAGTGTGGGCTATGTCTCCTAGATGGGAGAAAACCCACTCACTCTGGACGCTAGTTGGAGAGCAGGAAAGCAGATTGAATTCCACACTGGCAAGATCAGGCTATATGGTGGTCTTGTGCACCCAGTACTCAATGTACCAGAATTTGTGGGCTCTGGGGGCTCTGCTAGGAACTCCTGGACCATCACATCTGCAGAATCTCCGCCACCATCACACACCTGCCCCCCCCAGCAGTGCTCCTGACCTCCCACCTTATGACAGATATCCAGAACTCCTCATTCCTGTTTGCCTGTCTTCTTTCCATCTTGGCTCCCCCTGGTCTATCCCCCTCTTTATCTTCCTCCTCCTCCCCCCATCTCCCTCCTCCCGCTGTCACATTGGGCCTCATCCACAGCTCTGGAACCTTCACACCTTGTGGCAGAATTCATGCTTCCACTGAAGAAGCTGCACATTTTGGAGGGCAATGCTTGAAACAGGGGTTTCATGTGCATGCCAGTTTGTACTCCCACATGTGGAAGAGTGGACACAACTGCTTGATGATGCCTTTCTGCAAACTGGTTACCAGGGCCCTGACCTGGGGGAGAACCTTGGTCCCCTCAGTGCCTGGCTGCACCATGGACTCCATCGCCCATTCCAGCCTTCGAATGAAGGGGATGACTTTCCCCTGGCTGACCATGTGGGCACAGAGCACATTGGTGGTGTCCTAAAATGGTTTGAGGACTCTCTCCATCTGGGAGAGGGTCAGCCAGTCATGGGAGCTGATGCTAAGCTTGCCCTCTCCCTGTTGGATTGACATGGAGCAGATGACATCCTGCACCATGCTCTTCTGCTTCACCAAAAGTGCAATCATGGCATAAGTGGAGTTCCACTGGGTGCCCACATCCCAGATAAGGATGTGTTTTGGCTCCTCCCACTCCCCCTGCTGCTCTCTCAGCAGCCATACAGCCTTGATGCTGCACAAAATATGGCCAGCCAAGCATCAGCAGTTCTCCAGCAGGGACCTGATCTTGATGGTGGCTTCAACCCACCTGGCCCCGACATGGCTCCCCAGCCCCAGGGCATCCCTCACCACCAGATGTAGCTTGTGTGCCTTAGCAGCCTTACTCATGTTTGGTCTGCCATCTGTGACTAGATAGCCATGGGTGATCTCACTGGTAGTCTTTAAGCATTGGCTGGACAAACACTTGTCAGGGATGCTCTAGGCTGATCCTGCATTGAGCAGGGGGTTGGACTAGATGGCCTGTATGCCCCCTTCCAACTCTATGATTCTATGATTCTCCTGCCAAACCACACCTTCAGGGTACTCCACACGATCGCCGTGATATTAACTGCCATGTGCTCCAAATCCATACTCTGAGCTTGGAGGAGAACCGCCTTGTAGCCAGGTGGAAGCATGCTTATCCCCATTGGGGTGTTGCTGCGGCCCCACACTGGAATTCTCCAGGTTTCCACCAGTAGGCAGTGAGGGGGAGGTAACCATCATGGCAACTGAGCCAAAAGTCTACCATCAAGTAGACAATCCACCTTCGTACCTTGACAAGCTCAGTCCTGACCAGGTGCACCATGGAATAGTACATGGAAGGCAACACTCGCTTGCTCATGGACCTCCTGAGGGGATGGTGTATCAAGAAGCCAAGTGGTGCACCAGCCCGCAAAAAGCCACATCCTCCAGAATCTGTCTGATGTGCTGAGTGACCATCTCAGAAGACCTGGCACTTGCCCTCCTCCCTGGCACTGCAGAAGCCCCCATGAGCATGATCTCATCTATGGTGGCTTGCCTAGGGGACCCCAATGCAGTATCTGGAGGCCCCGTTGGAGTGGCCCATTCCTTCTGTTTCCCTTCCTGCAAAGTGGGAGTGTGCCCCCTGCCCCTGGAAGCAGACTCCGGTATGCCTTCCTCCAGTGGTAGCAAACTTGGGTGTGACCTTTGCAAGTGCCTCATAGAAGGGTGGTGTTCAAGTGCTGCAGGTCCTGCCCCCTCCGGACGCACACCCGGAACATCTGGCATTCCACCATGCATGAATCAGTGGGCAGGATGCAGAAGTACTTCCGTGCAGCAGAGTGGAGACATGTCCCCATGGGCATGATTTAGGCACTTCGTAAGCACAACTGCTTGCCAGAGTCAGGCCCTGAAGTGATTGAGGGGGGCATGCCAATGGAAGAGGAAGCAGTATGGAATCATAATGGGGAATCTCTGGCTTTGGAACAGGAGGATGCATCATATCCACTGCCACTACCCTCAGAATCCCCAGCACCAGTGTCCTCCCTCCCACAAAGACTTTGGCACGACAACTTGGGCAGCACTGGTGAGAGCTCTCGAGTGGCAGTCGAGACCAGCCCCATGGACATAGATGGTGCATGGGAAGTGGTCATGGAGACCACTGATGATGTACATGGGGAGGAAGCTGCCAATGAGGGAGACTGCAATCGCATTGTCATCCACCTGCGGCCACGAGTGAGACCCCTTCCACCCCCTATCATGGCTCTGCATGGCAGGCCCAGGTAGTAATGGCAGAACAGTGGGTGTTCAAGAGGCAGAGAAATTAAACAATCTCAGACAATGATAGTGGAACAATCCTGGAAGGAAACCCCAGGGGAAGTTGGGATGTGGTACTGGAGAATGGCAAGGCAACCCCAGGCAGGAACACTGGAAGACAGCAGGCAACCAAACCCCAGGATGGGGTGGGGTGGGTTTTTGAGATGCAGAGGAGAGAGGCGACCCCAAGGTAATGGCTGTGGAACAATTCAGGCAGAAACCCCAGGAAAAATGGGTGGTGGTGGTGGAAGAGTGGTAAGAAAACCCAGGCAGCAACTGGACAGTGCAGGTGGTGGAACCACAGAAAATGGTGGGGTGGGGTGGGTTTTTGAGATGCAGAGGAGAGAGTCAACCCCAGGGACAATGGCTGTGGAACAATTCAGGCAGAAAACCAGAGAAAAACAAAATTACCATGTTAGACAGGATCCGTTGTAAATGTAGTAAGCTAGTGGGAAGTAGATGCAATAAGGGTGCAATTATACCCTTCAGGAGAACGGGTCAGTCAACTTACAACAATAACATCACTAATACATGTCCTTTTAACACCCACCTTGGCTTCCTTACTTGAACGATGGCTATTACTCAGTGAAGGAATAAATAGAGATCTAATTAATCTATTTATGTGAAAATAGTTGACAATGTTGATGTAGCCCGCGTTTTGCACTAACTTCAATTCGCTTCCAATCAATGCAGTCAGCAATGCTTGAAGGCCATTATACCAACACGCCTGTTGCCCAGCGTCTCTGCCCGTGTGGAGATCCAGTGCCAGAAGATCTGTGCCATTACCTGTTATTCTGTTCACTCTACCAATCCCCTAGGAAGAAATGTCTAGACCCAATTTTGGCCTCCTTAGGTACTAGAACAGAAACTGAAAAAAATTCTAGTTCTACTAGCAGATATAGCGGCTGAGATTTCATACAAGGTGGCTCTCTTTGCCCTCGCTGCAGAGAAAATTCAGAAGAAAATAGTAGCAGTACCATAGCTTGATTACCAACGGAAGTCTGGATGGGAGAGATGGAATTATTATAATGTTTTATTGTGTCCTTAGTTTTTAATACTTCTGGTTTTAGAAGTTTATACAGATGTTATTGTTATATTGCTCTGTCATTGTAACAACCTATGGCTAAAGGCAATACACTGAAACAAGAACCTGAGTTCACCAAAGTCTAACCTACTACCTTGGTTAGCATTTTTTGGCCAGTGAGCCTGAGAGGGAACAATTGAGGGCAAACGGAAGGGACTCACACGGGTCACTTCTGCGGCAAACTGTAACGGGCCAAGGTTCGCCAGGGAAGGCCCATTCACCCCTTTTAAATTTCAGGGTGGGGCTGGCCACAGATCTCACATGTGATTACTGCCCACAGTGGACAGAGGGAAAGGAGCTTTCCAAGATGTCATCTTCAGGGTGGGCAATGTACATTGGGATGGGCTACAGACCACTCTGAAGAAATGGGGGGAAAGCGTCGGGATGTAGCTTGCATCTTGAGCATGGTGTGATGCCCACCTGCATAACATCAGTCACAGGGTACATGGACTGAGAGTGGGAACAGACACAAGCTGTTCTGTCCCTCTTCGGCCAGAAACACCATGTTCCCTGGTTGATTTAAGATTGGGATGTACTCACTGTTCGGATCACACTCCATGGAAGTGGATGGTGCAACGTTTGCTGACCATGCCGTGGTTTCCATGCCTGAATAGAGTACAGGAGAGCTGGCTCAAAGCAGCCTCTTTGAACCCGACCGGGGTGTGTGTGGTGTCCGTGCCCTGCTGCTGGCTGCAAGGGCCGCGTGTGTGTGTGTGTGGCAGGATCTCCCCCTTCCCCGGGGACCCTGGGCTGGGGGAGAGATGAGGCGCCTCCACCGGCACCTGCTCCCCGCCGCCCCCTCCTTCCTCCCAAGGCAAAAGCCCAGGCATGGAAGGCACACCCGAGGAGGATGAGGAGGATGAGGAGGGGATCTGCTGGAGGAGTCGAGCCGACAGGCCAGCAAACCCTCCCCTTGAGGCGAGCGCTTCCTTCTTTTGCTGTCTTCCCCTCGGATTTTTGGAATCCCGCCTTGCCGGAGGGCGACCGGACAGCTCGGCTGGCGCTTCTGTTTCGGCTACAAACCGCATCAGAGAAGACCGCAGCAGTGGCAACCCCCCCAATACAACCGCCCCCCCACCTTGTTGCTGCGGGCCTTCCCCTGATTTCCCACGAGGGGTTGAAACTCTGGGTTCCAGTCGGATTCCTTTTGAGGAGTCTCCGATTCCCCCTCCGGCCATCTGAGCACTTTGGGGGTTTCAAGATCACCCCAGCCAGGAGCCCCACGTGGCTTTGCTCCACCCTAGGGGTCCCTTGGCTCCCAAGCCCCAGGAGACAACAACGCATACTGGTGAGGGGGGGATGTGTGTATGTGTGTAATAGAGGGACAGTGTCCATCCTTCGCTTCACCCCGAGCCCTGCAATAAGGCACTCCGGGGCTAAATTGGCAGGTTGCTGGAGCGGCAGAAAGAGACCCTCGCCGGAGGGAAGGGTGTTTGTGTTGTGGGGCTTTCCATTTTGGAATCAAGCCATGGCGGGGCTTCACTTGCCCTCCGCCCGGCTGCCGCCAAGCCTGCTTTCCACGTGCGGCGCTTCTCCCCGCCTGGTCACACGCCAGGCCCTGGAGGCCTGGCTTCACACTGCGGCGATGGGGAGGGACATCTTCGGCAGGATCCCTCACTCACAGTTTTAATGCCAGGAGCTCACAAAGTAGGATTTTTGCTCATAAGACTCCACAGCTTAGAGGGAGCATTGGTCAGGAGCCTGTCTCAGGATTTAGGTGGGGAGACTCTCTTGCCAGGTGCCCCCCCTTCAAGTTAAAGCCATCTACATCCCCAAAAGGGCGCCGTACTGGAAACTGAGGCAACATGGAAATGCATTTGACTTGAGCCAATGAGTCAATGCAAAGAGAGGCGTGAGTGGTGGCAGCGAAGGCCCTCCCTCAGGGAAGCTCTTTTGCTGAACCCAGCGCACGGGGTGTGTGTGTGTGTGCCAGAAGGGATCCTCACCTAGGGTACAAAATAAGCTGGGGTCAGCCCTGGATGCCCTCCACCCATATCTCCATTTTTGATAGTGTGGCAGAGGTTTTGCAGGGGAGGGGTTTCAGGAGGTCTGGGGATCAATACAGGGCCAAATTTAAGAGGGAGAAGATGGCCTTTTTTTGATGCCCTTGAAGACTGGCAGGGCATCCCTCCCACCAGTTCCTGTCCCCCCAGATTTAATATACTGCGAAGGCTGTGGGATCAGGGAGGAAGGCCTCAATGGTGAGAGAGATGCAGAATATCAAATTCCCCTGCCCCCTGCAAGGTGTGAAATTCCTCTTGTGACCCTAGGAAATGCCTTCATTTTTCATGAACAGGAGCTGTATGCCCCAAAGGGCAGAGGGCCATGCTGGCTGTGGTAGGCCAAGGAGAAGCATCCTCCCCTGCCAGTCCTGGGGGGCTTCCTCTTCACCGTTTAACTCCCATCTTTTCCTGGACAGCACCTCAATCTGACCCTTTCCTAGTTGGACTTGCCCCACTGGCACTAAAACCGTGTAGGTGAGAATCTCACAGATCTGTGAAGCCCATGGCACTCTGGAAAATGCCTGGTGCTCTGGAAGGAAAATAGTTTTGACAGGTAGTGCTAGCAATGGACAAACTCAGCGCCCAGCGTCCCACCACGTCTATCCTCATGTTGTTATTTCTGTTAGAAGTAACCACCGCATTTTCTTGCTTCTTCACTCAAGCAGTTCAGAACATCAGCAGCCCTGAGGCATCGGCAGATGCTGGACAAGAAGGGGGGAAAGGTGAGGTTATTACATTTCCTAAGATAAGACCTGGGATGTGGTGGAACTCTTGAGGCAACTGACATTCCTTGTGGAAGACTGTGCATAACCTCATCAGTTCATCACAGTCTGGACAGCAGAGCGCCGTGTGCTCTGTCTGCGGTACAATCATGCGGAATGCCCCCCACCTACGAAAGAACGTGTACTGTGCAGCAATAATGGAGGATTGCAGTGGTGGCAACTGTGTCACCATCAACAGAGCAACATGACTAGTTGTAGTTGCGGGCCAACAGGGCTGAGCACAGTCCCCCTCAATGGAGCATCACCTCCACGGGACCTGGACGCTTTGATTTACATGGCTGAGGATCTAGGACAGTAAGAGGGGGCACTCTGAGGGAGTTTCAAACCTGGGACACAGGGCACAGAACCAGACCATCCCTCAGTCTAACACCCCCGGCGAGAATCCAACACATGGGAGGGCAGACCTGACTGCTGTGAAGGTGGGGGAACATTTATGTCTGAAGCAGAACCTGTGGAATCTAACTGAAACTTTACTTTATTTACAGTCCATGACCAGAATACAAATAAGTAAGAAAAAGAATGACCATAGCCTGGTAAAATATAGAAATTAAGGTATACAAATATAAAAGTGTATAAAAGTAATTGAAACTAATATTAATACAAATGCAGCAATTTCTAACCTAACTACATAAAAATATAGATATAGAATACTATCAGCTACTATCTTCCACATTAAGTTGGGAAATATATATAAAACACAATTTAATCTCTTGGGAGCAGAATTGAGAAACTTTCCGGGTGATCTCTATACTCACATCAGAGAGTCCCAGAGTCGGAGGTGTCAGGACAGAGCTCAAGTAACGGGAACATAAGGGCCGTATGAATTTCATTGTAGAAAGAACAATGAAGAAGGACATGTACCATTGACTCTATCTCACCACTGTTGCAAGGGAAAAATCTCTCAGTCCGGGCAATTTTGTTATACTTGCCCTCAATAACTGAAGATGGCAAAGCTGAAAATCTGGCAAGGGTGAAAACTCTTCTTTGATTAACATTGTAATGAAATGGCCGGTTGATGGTGGCATGCTTGCGGACTCGCCTCCCAGACCTCCCGGGTGTCAGCTAGCTGCCATTGAAATCTGTGGATAGAAAACCCCCCCCTCGTCCTCTGGCATCTGCGCATGCCTCCTGTGTGTTCTGTGTGTATCCCTGTGTCATACATTCCATTCTATGAACGCTAGTGTACGCTTATCTGCAAGATTAACAGGTGTGGAGAAGGAGCCGCTTAGCTTAGACTATAATGAGCTGGGCCGTGTGAAGCTTCAATTGTTTATCTTTATAGAAATGTTGATTCTCAGGCTTTTGAGCACAAATACGAAAGTCTGCCCGCGCGGCGGGAACCAAGCCTATTGGTTATTATCTGTTTGAATGTCTTTCATTATCCTCTGTTCAGCCCATCCCAGGTATTCTTAACAGTGCACTTGTTCCTGCTCTAACATGGCTTTAATAAAATACTACTTTGCTTAAACGTGTATTGGACTTATAGCTGTGAGGGATCGGACATCGGGGGTGTCTCTGT
>NW_015160234.1:528235-558143 GCF_001447785.1 Gekko japonicus
CTCTTTGTCTGAGCAGGGGGCAGCAGCCCCGAAAAGTCCCTAGAAGTTGTGGAAGAGAAGAGAGAAGAAGGAGTAAAGGCTGAAGGACTCTGAATTGTGCCTTTGAGAACTTTGGTTCTTGGGGATGATTGGGGGCACTGTTATTGGGCACTTAAATGTAAACTGGGAGGGTAAAAAGTTTTAAAAGTTTGATGCAGTTCATAAAAAGAAAAATGATGAAAAGACTGGATGTATAAAAGCTAGTTGGAGGATCTCCTCACTTGGGTTTTTAGTTAGTAGTGGGTACTTTACTTTCTCCCGTATGTGTAGTTTCCCCCTTCCCTTTTTTCTGTTGTAGTTTTTTGTAGTGATAAAAAATCAGTTAAAAAAATCCTGACAGCCTGATTGTGCATTGGAATGATCAGACAGGGAAAGTCTGCCATTGTCCCATTGGCAAGCATTAGCCCCAGACTTTCACCGGTATCTTTAAAGTCTGGTTCCCTGGCGGGGCTGTACGGACTGATCACAGAAGCGGCACCTGTCCCAGATGTCGCTGTCTGATCGTTCTCTTTAAATCCGCCAGGCATTCGTGCTCGGGTTGGATCTAAAGACCCATCTGAACATGACCTAGTAATTTACCATTCATGTCTGCTCTTCATTTTTTACACAACTAACAGGTAAAGGAGATCATTTATACATGAGTTTACAGAAGGGTGAAAGATGGTGACAGACAGACATGGTCCTTCGGTTACTCTGCAGACTCAGCTTTATATGCACTTTTTAACACTCTTCTAGTAGTTCAGGGTATCTTATTTGGCTCTATTTGGTCTAATTGGATCTGAACCACCAGATTTTTTACTCTTTCGCATGCCAATTACCAGCTGGATTGTTTACTTTCAAGAGCTGCATATCTCCCACTCCCTGTGAAAGGCAAAAAGAGCCAAAACAGGGAAGAAAAAGCAACCAAAAAGGCATTAACACTCACCTCTGAAGTCGGCCAAACAGTTACCCATTTCGGACCTTCTACTGAAAGAGCTCCTAAGCAGTGTACCCTCTAAGCTGAGTTAGTGTGAATTTTTGCTCACAAGACTCCACAGCTTAGAGGGAGTATTGCTCCTAAGTGACATTTCTTCTTATTCCTCTTCAAGTAAGTTTAACACTGCATACATGAGTTTACAAAGGTTATACTGTGTGAGCAAACTGATTTTCTAAATTACTAGATCAACTAACTGAACCATAACCACATAATTCCTAGGTTGTGATCACACAGGCAATTTGGTCTGGAATAGCTACCCCCCCCCCCAGATCAAAGTGGCATGATCAGACACATACATCTGGCACTCAGCAGCCATCCGTCCCTACCTCGTTGCAAAATGACTCCCATACGCCTTAAACAGCCACCAGGAAAATTTGGTGGTTTTCCAGGTGAGGTGCTTCCATGGCGGCTTTTCTGGCGTCTGAACGCACAGACGCGCCATGGAAGTGCAGGAGCTGTGTGATCGCCCCTCCCGTTTCCGTAGCGGCAGTATGCCATTTTTAGCAACCCAACCAATCAGAGGGGCGCATCAGCCATGGTTCCGTGCTGGTGGTGTGGTAGCGATGTGAACTGACCCTCACGGGCTGGCTACCCAATGCAGCCAGTGTTGCGGGACCAGTGTGAATGCTGTGAAGCGTACCTAACTCCAGCGGCTTTTTCCTCCGTGGGATACTGCCACGGCAACCTGCCTGTCTGGACACAATCATATTATGACTATTATGGGTCAGGGCTTGGTTTGGAGGTATTACCTGGGTTATAGACAACATAACAGAGTTTACACAATTAGAGTGACAGTGAAGATACAAGAGGGCAGCCAGGTCAGCTACATCTAAGAAAGCAAAATTCATAACTGTATGATACAGTTGACTCTCCAGTATTTTTTAAAGTTGTTGATCCTGAGAACACTTTATTTAGAATCCCTGAGATAAGTAGTATACTAGATTATTCCGATATAAATAATTTGAAAGATTGCTCTCGCACCAGACTCATGACATGTGTTGGAATAATCCTAGAGCCAATTTACAATCTTAACATAGCTCTTTTTGCTTGAAAGATAGTATATACACAGCTGGTTACGGAGGAGCAGAATGCATTCTTCAGAGTGTTTCAAAGACAGACTACAGGTAGAGAGAGTAAATTGTGAAGATAAAGAGTACACGTGGATAGCATTACGGTCACAACTATAAAGCTGAGATACTCAATCATCCCCTTCAGTTTGGATTGCAATTTGTCAGCAAATTGTGATCAGCACCTTCAAAATGCTGCTGCTGCTGGTGAATCAGTTTTTCAAATTGCAAAATGCCCACAAATAAACTATGAATATGTTGTGTACAATCTCAGAATGGTTTGCCATGGCTGTCACTTTCCCTGTCTTAAGTAGAAAAATCATTTGCTGCTCCAAGGGAAAACAACATGTGAAACAGGTTGCTTCTACATTTGAGACCAGCTGGAATCCCCCCTTTCCCCTTCCCCTCCCTCCCCCCTCCCTCCCTCTCTCTCTGGTCAAATCTGCATTTGCATTTTTAAATCCGTTTCGTGCTGCTGTGACACCATCTTTCTCTATGCTTGTTTGAATGTTGTTGGAGGTGGAATCTGCATTGATATTTTCCACTGCTTCGGCTACACTCTCACTCCATCTCCAAAAAAGATGTCCACATCTCTTTAGGTTTCGCTCTCCTACTGCACTGTTATAATTTCTGTTGTCTGCATTATTTTATTGCCCTATGGTTTTGGCTCCGTCATGACTGTGGCTTCTCTCCAGCTCAAATGGATGTGCTTAAAAGCCCCAAGTGCTAATCGGAGGCTTATCTGCTCTGTTTACCTTCTGACAGCACATAGAGGAATGTAAGAAACTTTTCCCTTGCTTGACAAGCTAAGAGTGACTGATTTTATCTTGTTTTGTGATTTTTATATTGCCTGAAAAGTTAGAGAAAGATCCCTTCTACATACATACATACATACATACATTCTGCAAACAAAACACCCAGTCTTTACAGTTTTTTGGCTATTTTTGGCTATTTTGGCTATTTTTGCTTTTTTGTTTAAACCAAAAGCTGGGCAAAACTGACAGCTGAGAAAATCCTTATCTTTGAATGTAAACAGAAGTTTATAGCTTGTTGGCTTGTTGCCTGAAGTAATTTATTGCCTTGTGTAAAGCTAATGGGTGCCAGCAAAGGCTGGGTGTGCTAGAGAAGAGGGAGGAGAACTACAACATTCCCGGCCAGCAAGCAGAAAAAAATAGCAGATTTTTTCGTACCACTTTGAAAAAAGCATCACGCCAGTATAAAGAAAGACGGCATCAAGACTGCTTTAAAAATGAAAATGCAGATTTGGCCAGAGAAGATTCTTTTAAAGCAGTGCAGAGGTGCAATGACAGTGGAGCCGCCACAAAAGGGCGATAAACATATGCGGACATGCAAAAGTATGCTAGCACTGTTGAGGTGTGAAAATGACACCAAATGTAGACAGCTTTTTAAAAGACAGAGTCAGAAGGCTGGGACACTGGTGGGAAAGACAAATGCAGATTCAACCTTTTTCTTTCATCCAAGCTGAGTGCTGTCCTAGTGTATTGAAAATCAAACTGACCAAAGCATTCCAAAGCTTTAGCCAATTTCATTTTCAGTAGGACAGCATTCAGTGTATTAGTTTGGATAGGAGCACAACTGCAAGGCTAGGCATTTGGAATAAAAAAGGATGAGTTCCTCACTGTGAAGAGCATGGGAAGAGGAGAACTGAGGAGTGCTGCCAACTGTGAAGACACAAAACCAGCACACACAATCGAATGTAGCTGTTTTTAAATGACAGATCCAGTGCTGACCTAGGGTAATGTGATCAAGCATGCGTAATCAGCAGGTACCCAGTCAGCTGTCATGACCAACACTGCAAAGCTGTTCACAAGACTGTGAGCAAGGCAATCAAAAGGGAAGGCTCGATAAATGAACATTTTGAACAAGGTAGGGTTTTTGTTTGTTTGTTTTGTGAAGTTTTCGGCATCCCTGCTATGAAGTATCTGTGATTGGGTAATGGCAGTTGAAAGCATCTATTACTAAGGGAGATGGATTCTCAGAAACATCTAAACTGGAATAGAGATAGATAAACTCTTTATTATTATTATTTACAAATAAAGCCTCCGAGGGAAAGTGGGTAGCATACAGTCTACAGTTCAATTTTTGTTTAGGAGGAGTTTTGAAGAAAACAGTGGTAGTAGTAGTAGTCCCAAAGTCAGGGTGAAAGGAGAAGTAAGTCTCTAGAGCCTCTGGCTTCTACCTCACAACTCAGGAAGATCTGGGTGCCTGAGAGGTCTCTTTCCTTTTCAGGTTCTGAGAGGTCACCTTTGCCTCACAGAAGGAGCAGAAGTCCCATAAACATAGTGGGAAGGCCCTTCCCAGAATATGGCTACTCTTCTGTCAACTGCCCTGCTAACTGCTCCACAGGTTTTTCTTCTGTGAAACTTCTTTCACAAAAATTCTCCACTGCCCTGGGAGAAAACACCTCAGCTTCTGCTTTTTCTCTCTCTGGCAGTTCCCCCCTTTCTCCTGTCCCGCAGCCAGGCAACCACTTACCCAGCCTCTGTGTAGAAACCACCTCCCTCTAAAGGGCAGTGTTTCTAGACTAAGACCCACGGTGCAGGTAAAAACAGGTCACAGACTTGGTAATAATAAATAAATAGTTTTACATGGTTTACACACCCATGTTATAGTCATTGGTTCTGGTTATCACTTGCAAAGCCCTGAATGGCCTTGGACCCACTATGCTCCACTGCCACAGCTTCACTTTTCTCAGCAAAGTCTTTTGAAGATGCCACCCTACAAATGGGTAAGATCAGGGCTTTTTTCTGAAGGAACATGCTGGAACAAAGTTCTGGAACCTCTTCAACAAAATGCTTTTAAAAATGTTTAAAAGTTCATGAGTTTTCAGTATACAGACTGAACACTTCATTTCCCTCTTGAGAGTTCCGGCACCTCTTCTTCAAAAAACAAAAAACAAAAAAGGAGCTCCGGGTAAGATCAAGAACTTCCTGTCCACGCAACATTCTCTATGGTGGGTCCCACCTTGCAAAATGACCTCCCTGAGGAGGTCAGAAAGGCCCCTACGCTTCTGTCATTTTACAAAATGTGCAAAACAAAAATGTTCAGGAGGGCATTTTTATATAGGGATTAGAACTGTTGTAGAATGGAAGAGCTCAGGAGGTTGCTTTTGTAAGGGAACAGGATTTTGGTCTATCACAGTGCTTATTGTACTTACTACCTTCCTTTTACTGCACTGGGTTGTTTTTTGTAATCCCCTTTCTGCATTATGGTACATCATGCATTAGACAGGGGGTTTTTTGACAGTTTGCATTGATTTCTAATTCTGTAACCCTAGTCTTATGGCAGTATTTATTGGGTGTCTTCTGCTGTTTGATTAAATTATGGGTTTTTAAATATTTTGTAATCTGCCTTGAGTCTCCACAAGAAAGCCAGACTATAAATAAAGTAGATAAATAAATAATAATGAAGTACTAAAGAATACCCATGAGAATTAGTCTGTAACCTATTTGATTGTATTTTTCATATTTAATAGTAAAACAATATTATAGTTACGACTGTTATTATTGGGGTTATAGGTCAAATATCATTCTTAACATCTTATATAGGTCAAAACTAACTTTCCGCTTCAAAGAATATTTAAATTAATTTGTGCCATTAAATATGATGCCTTTTTTGGAGTCTAATTAAGTAATTTATCATTCCTATAATCTGCATCATAGCATGTATGAACAGTATGGGCCAGAAAAAAATCAATTCCTGGAATTCCTGTGTACTAGGCAAATATTATTGCTAAACTGGATGACTAATGTATGTAAAAAGGTGACAGAACTTCCAGATTTTCTGGTTAGTTGGATTCCCTTACCTGCCTGGAAAGCATCCCACTTTTATCTTAATGCCAAAAATAATGTGATGGTGTGCCTCTCCAAAGGCTTTGGGCTCAATTCAGATTTGACAGCTTCACTCAAATAAAATATTATAAATTAAAAGTGTAGTTTTTTGTATGCTACTGGCAAAAAAAAAGGATTTAGTTCCTTGAAATGTGAAGTTTTATGAATCGCAGCCAAATTGTATAGAAGTTATACATAATTCTTTGGGATGTCACTACAGGGAAAACTGCTATTAATAAATCTGTGACAAATTCCACAAAGAAGTTGCCAGAGAACCATCAGTCAGAGGAAATAAGTTCACCACCATTTGTTGTTCCAGAATAGTTACATGCGAGAATTAGTGACATAGAAGAGGACTTTGCAGCAAAGCTAGCTCTACTGGATGACACCTCCCTCCCCCTCATCCACACACTCCCTAGCTTTGGCTAGGCATTTTGAAATTGTAGGTGTAAAACCAATCTTGTTTATATCTGTTAAATCTACTAGTACCAGTTACTCCTTTATGACAAAGCAATTTGTTGTTCTATGCTCTGAAGTTTGTGGGACGGGTAGGAGGGAACAGAAGAGTCCAGGGAATCCTAGTAACTTACTATTTACCTCACAGTTCAAGGAATCTCAGAACTGGACAGACTCTGGCCACTTATTTCTTTAAAGAAGCTCTGAGTGGCTCACCTCCATGTTCTGAATAGCCAAAACTAATCCTTTTTCCTTTCACCATTCACACTGGTTTTAGGTATTAGGTAATGTACTAATGTTGTAACTGATTTTATCTTGTTTTGTCTGTGGTTGTACATTGCCCAGAGCCCTGCAGTAGAAGGGGTGCGGTGATTCATTAATAATGATGATGATGATGATGATGATGATGAAGAAGATAGCACTGTGGAAGTTTATAAAAATGAATCCCCATTATGGTAAAAGTCTTTCTCAGTGTGGGGCAGGGGTATCCCTAGTTATCTGATAATAAAGGTTTCAGTCGTATATTTGAACAGTCTCATTATATGTTAATAAATTATCCTATGGAAAGGAGAAACAAACACTGAAAAGTAAGTATGAGCAAAACATAGTGACATGTATAACTTGAATACCATATTTATGACAAAATGGTATTAATGCCACAAATCGCTGTATCTATTCCATCCTTAATCTTTTTTCTTTGCTTCACTTCTTTAGATGCCAGTATCATGAGGTGCCTAGGGCACTTCACATCATCTGAAATGTTTGTTTCATAGTATCTACCCACTCTTGAATTCCATAGGATTAAAAATACTTTTACCTTCAACAGTCAACATTACAGTTGACTCATGGGAACTTAAGTACCATGCTTCAGACACAGGATTGTACTTCAGCTGCACTGGTACAAGCTGCTGTATGTACTGCCGCTGTTCGACTGGATAGGGTTGAATTACTCATCATATTGCAATGGAGTAATTAAAAACAGACCTCCTAGAATTTGGAAGCGTGACAACTGCAATGTTTTGCTCCTTGTTACAGTGCAGGTGGTTGCCTCACCTGTACTGTGAAAGGGAAGGGAAGTGTGAGCTACTTACATGTTGCATCTTCCCCAGAAATATCCCTGGGTCAGCTCAAGGGATGTGTTCTGAAAGGGGCCGCCATCTGTCTTCGGGGGGAAGTCTTTCTATGCCTTCCAGCACTTTTGTCAGTCACCTCTGAACTGCACCTATTTTTGCCTGACTTAGTTGTACTAATTAGTACATTTTATTTAGAAAAATTCCACAGTGTTACCAACGCTGCACAATTTTAACCTCAGTTTTGCTCTACATAATGTAACAAAGTAGGTCAGTAACTGTTTAAATGGGAAAAAAGATTTTTTTCAGGTGCTTGATAGAGGTCCTTTTTACTCTAGACCTTAAATCCTGGTTCAACCCTGTCCCTGAACTTACATTCTACACTACACTTGACTTCACACCTGTAATTATCTCAGGGTATTTTTTGTTTCCACATTACATTGAGGTCACCCCGGTTTTGCCCCACACTTCTCCCAGGATAAATGGATGCTGTTACAACCAGGGACAAATGCTAGGTATTATATCGCAAGTTGAACTCTGATAAAACCAGGGATGAGATCAAGTGCAGAAAGGACCTTAAAAATACATTTAAGTATACATTTTGTTTTGCAGAAAACTCAATAAGTACTTAAGGAATAATTTCTAGAACAATTGGACCAGATATTCCAATTAATCTGGCAGTGGGGTGTCAGTTACAATAAAGGCCTTCAGAGGTCACTCTTGGAGCTCAGTCAGGCTGGCCCGACCTGGAGGTGGGCTCCAAAGGCATTAAAAGGCCTTCAGAGCTTACTCAGATGGGGCCGTGGGCCAGTGGTGTGGGCTTCGATGGCATTTAAATGCCTTTGGGGCTCACTTCCAAGTGAGGCTGCAGCCTCACAAACCTCCCAAAGCATACACAATTTCATGAATGGAGACGTTCGTGGAGGTTCGTGGTTTGGAAAATCCCAAAACATGAACCTCCTTGACCCTTCAGTTTTTCCAGTTCGTGCCCACCCCAGTCCAGAATTATTCTTCAGGATCAATATTAAGGCAAAAGGGGGGATAATTTTGGATAATCATTTTAATTAACTGATTTGTGAGATCTCTGTGTAGCAGTAATGATTTCACATGTTTTAAATGCAATCCAATTCAATTATGTATTGAAATATTGAAAATAACTGATTTGTGAGATTTCTGTGTAGCAGTAATGATTTCACATGTTTTAAATGCAATCCAATTCAATTATGTATTGAAATATCATCACCTTAAATAATACTTCTGGACATGAAATAGTGCATGTTTAGAGACTGATCGTTAGCTGAACTAGCACAAATATTAGTGTCAAAGCTCCTGGAGAAATCAGTTCCCAAGAACAGTCATTCAGAGGAATAGAAGTTTATTGAGACATTGATAGGATCCAGACTCTTAACAATTCTGTGTTAGAACTGGGGTAAAGCGCACAAAGCCAGCTATTATATCTAAATCCAACAGGACCCTACTGGCCCTGGGCCAATCACACCTAAACTAGAAGCCCACCTAAATGGTATACAATTCTCAGGGGGAAAAGGAGCAGGGATAGCTAGGCTCAAGGTTACATGTCTGAGTCAAGGAAGATAACAGCCAGAAATGAAAGTATAAATTCTTTTACTCGCCTCCCCCCCCCACGTTCCCATGGCCCAAGAAAGAGGCCAGGTTGACAATTAGTTCTTTTCCACTTCCCATTAAACCTCCATAAAAACTGCATTAAAAATGTCCATCAGGGCAGCTCATTATCAGGTATTCTAATGACCTTCAAATAATTGCAAACAGAATTGTCTCATTACTAGCTGGAGTCTTTGGCTGTTTCATACCACGTTAGAGACACAATGGCTGAGTTCAGACTGGCAGTTTGAAGCGGGAGGGAGTCGTGGCAAAAAAGACCGGGTTTTCCCGGTCACACTGCACCAACTGATGCAGGAGCATACCGGGGGGAGGTGCAAGGGTGCGTTCACACGGTTGGCCTGGAGGCACAGCTGTAAGCGGCTTTTTCTGGTAATCCAGTTATGTGCGCTTATGCACTCATGCGCATAAGCACACCCTTACCAGATCGCGGCTTTTTGCATTCACACTTCTGGGAAGCGGGATGGACATGGGATAATCGCGCTTTCCAGGGTTTGATACCACTTTCACCTGGTATCTTTTAAACTTGGGAGGGAAGCATTACAAGACGGGTTGAGTATGGCTGGGGAATACCTGACAGATGTGCCTGTGTGAATGGCCCCTTTAATCCATTTGTGAAACGTTTCTGGCTAGTGCCTATATTGGGGCAAACTGCCAGTCTGAACTTGGACAATGTTCATTTATCATTATTTAACATGTCCACTGGCAAAAGTGGTATTTATTAAAAGTTTCTTTTAGATTCTTCAACATTTCTCTGTCTCTTCATAGACAAAGCAAAGTCTTGATGTTATATTGTGTTAAAAATCACTGTTATCAGAAGTCACTCATTTAAGACCACTGGAACAAAAAGACTAACATGGCTACCCCCTTAATAAAATAGTTAAAATATATACTATGCATAAATTGGATTTCTAGCTTCAGACATGAAATGTATCCCAAAATGGTTAAGATGTTTTCCCATTAGCTAGAGAGAGGAATTCTCATAATAATTTGTTAGCCAGTATAAATGAATTTGCCTCCTAATACAGGTTACTGCTTCAGCATAGCTTTAATGAAGTTATTTTTAGGATGAAATTTGAGGGTTCTGCTATCATTGCACTTGAGTCATATTTGAAGAGCAGAATAGAAGTGTTCAGTAGCAATCTTGCACTTCTGGTTGCTAATATAAAATGTAGATTAATTAATTCACTCAGGGATTCACTGAATTCATTCGCTTAGAAAACAAGGTGGCTGTGGTAGCTTGGAGTGCTTCTGCCCAGCTTTGGCTAGCACATCAGCTGTGCCTGTTTCTGGTTCAGTCAGATCTAGCCACAGTGATCCTGGCCTTACTTACATCTAGACTGGACTATTGCAATGCACTTTACTTGGAGCTACCCTTGAAGAGTGTTTGGAAGCTGTAGGTAGTGCAGAATGCTCCGGCTAGACTGCTGGTTGGGGCCAGCTAGTGGAAGCATGTGACCCTGATATTAAAGCAACTACATTGGCTACCGATCCACTCCTGAGCCCAATTTAAGGAGTTGGTTTTGTCCTTTAAAGCCCTACATGGCTTGGGACCAGGGTATCTGAAGGACCATCTTTTCCCACACATTCCTGTCCGGAAATTAAGATCATAGGAAGATGTCCTATCAATCAAAGGAGCTAGTCTGGTGGACACACAAAAAAGGGCCTTTTTGGTGGCAGCCCCACGATTATGGAACAGCCTCCCCAGGGAAGTGTGCCTGTCCCCATCACTTTTAGTCTTCAGGAGGCAGTTGACTGCATTTGGCTAATTTTGTTTTTATTTATTGGCAATCCTAATTGAGATTTTTAAATTGTGGTCTTTTTGGATTTTTTAAAATAATCATTGTTTTATTTACATTGCAAACTGTGTTGAGTTCTGCAATGTGAAAAAGTGGCTAATAAATTTTAAAAAAGAACGGGAGAGTAGAAATTCAAATACTTCCATAACATCTAGTAAAGTTTGACTGCGTTGAGTTCTGCAACGTGAAAAAGTGGCTAATAAATTTAAAAAAAGAACGGGAGAGTAGAAATTAAAATACTTCCATAACATCTAGTAAAGTTTGATGCACATATAATTCCATATACTGTAATTACAAAAAAAAAAGCTGGCAGCAGGGCATGTTTATTTCTCTTGTGAACTCTGGTGTTAAGAATCTGCTTCGTAATAGCAGCAATTAGCCCAGCACAAAGCAAGCTAAGGCATGAATGGCTTGGAATATTTAACTGTGGGAGTTCCAACTAGTATTGTATGAAGGGAGGGGAATGTGCCGTGTCAGCCAGGAATATCACACACATGTGGCACTTTCCCTGTACATAAATTGTAATTCACAGATTGAGGGAAGAAGGATTTCCAGTGTCAGTCAAAAATTAACCAATTTTTGCAGAGTACAAGTATTTTCTAGTATGTGGTCAATATAAATACATCTCCAAGATTGGTTTGTGTGGCACATCAGCTTAAGCAATTACAAATGCAATACTAGGACAAAATATTAAACAGTACTCATTGTTCTCCTAGGCTGCATTCGTCAGATCACATGCTCCAGAATAAGAGTGTTGCTCATCATGGGACTGGTGGGAGAATTGTATTTCTTAACATTCCAGTTTATTGTAATATTCGAAGTGACTTAGAACTCATGGCTTCCTGTAGGCCTAGTTAACCAATGCAGGATGTCAGCACCTTCAAGAATCATTCCAATGTGTACTTCTAACTGGTAAAGCTATATGCTGACTCATGTCTGTGGATAGAAGGCCAGCCTGTCTCTGTGGCACATAATAACTTTTATTAGCCTTGGCTGATAAACCAGCAATGGAGATTTCTTGAAAAGGTGATCCATGTCTGATTATATCCAGATTAATTATTTCACATGGAGCTGCATTTGAAAACTGTTTGGAAATTGTAAGTGGTTCAACAATAAAGTGGCCAACTTATTCTAAGGGCCTGGGTAGAGGGATCTTATCACCCCTGTTCTGAAAGATCTGCTATGGTTGCCTATTTGTTCCAGGTACAATTTGAAGTGTTGGCTCTTACGTTTAAGGCCCTAAATGGGTTTGTGGCTGGGGTACTTGAAGGGCTGCCAGCTCTAGGGTTCCCAACATTGCCTTGGCAAACACCAGGAGATTGGGGTGTGTGTGCCTGGGGAGAGCAGAGTTTGGAGAGGATATGATGTCACTTTGGGGTGACGTTGTAGGCTGTTTCTCCAGTTTCTGTAGGCTTTACTAGGAGAAATTCCTTGAACATCACTATACGGAGGCCATTTCTTTCCTCCCACTCTTTAATTTTTTGATGCTGAGAAATTGGGTTGGCAGCTAGTAATTACCATGCTTTGGTGAGTACATGGGAGTCGTAGCCTCCTCCCATACCATCCTGCTGACAGTAGGCAAACTCCTACTCTCAACCCCGCACCCTTGATGATAAACATTGATGGTAAGGCTGTCGGAATGTCCCCAGTCTTTATGGTAAAGACTATAGAGGTTGGATGGATTCCTAGAGTGTTACTCAAACCTCTACCTGGAACTGATGTCACCTTCTGTGGCACTCTAGGACTTTGTGGTGTAGTAGTTAAGTGTGGTGGACTCTAATCTGGAGAACCAGGTTTGATTCCCCATTCTTCCACATGAAGCCAGCTGGATGACCTTGGATCAATCACAGTTCTCTTGGAGCTCTCTCAGCCCCACCTGCTTCACAGGGTGTCTGTTGGGGGGAGAGGAAGGAAAAGTGATTATAAGGTGCTTTGAGACTCCTTCAGGTAGTGAAAGGCAGGGTATAAAAACAACACCTTTTTTTTCTTTTTTGGGCTTTACCGTAGAAATTGGGGAAATTCCTAGATTTGGGGGGTGATGCTTGGGAAGGCAGAATTTATGTGATGTGACATCACATCTTCTGTGATGGTTCTAGGAATTCTTCCAATTTCTGCATATTTGCTTGAAGTGGTGTTCTATTGGTGCAATTTTTCAAGCAATCCCTCCACTGCATTGCCAAGTTGCAGCAGGCAGTGAAAAGGGAAGAAAAAGATGACATTGGATTGATATCCTGCCCTTCAGTCGGAGTCTCAGAGCAACTTACAAACTTCTTTCCCTCCCACTCCCCAGAACAGACACCCTGTGAGATAGGTGGGGCTGAGAGAGCTCTTTTGAGAACTGCTCTTGAGAGAACAGCTCTGACTGAACTATGGCTTGCCCATGGTCATCCAGCAGCTGCAAGTGGAGGAGTGGGGAATCAAACCTGGTTCTCCCAGATTAGAGTCCGCATACTTAACCACTACACCAAACTTAACCACTATACCAAAGGAGGCCGGAAGGTCTCCTGATGAAGTGGGAGACTTAACCACTACTCCTAACTGGGCTCCAAGCCAATTACCATGATGTAGCCCATTTGTATCAGTTCAGAACTAAAATAGGGTCTTTTTCAGGGAAAAAAAATATCATGGCACTGTATGTATAAAAAGGAATATGTATGGGAAGCACATTACTAGGCTGCAAGAGAAATGATGCCAGGGCCTGATGAAAGTCAGGATTTCAAGCACACACACCAAAATAAATCCATCTTACGTCCATCTAAATATCCTAAAGATTAACGTGATTTTCCACAAGGAAGGAATTTAAAAATCTGGAAGCTTGTTCTCTCCATGTCTGAACTTGTTTGTCAGTCACTACGTAATGATGGGTGGCTGAAATGATAAAAACTCTGAGGCAATATTGCCAGGATAATTATATATTATTTTGATCTATCATGCATGGCTTCAGCTTGCATCACAGGAGAACTTTGTGTCAGAACTTAGCATCTTACATCCAATGCTTAATGGTTAGAAAATATTTTTGAGGCTACCCTGTATATATATATTCGGATGAGAATACCCCAGGTTCATTTCTAATATATAGCTTATTCATATATTCTTGTTTTTATATTTATACATTTGATGGCTCTTTTGCTAAGAAAAGTACATCTCACTAAATATTTACAATACTATTAGAATGAGAAATGGTCCAGTATTTATTTTGTGGAGGCTGAGTGGTGGAGGAGGAAATGGCCCTAGTCGACCGTGGGCAAGATCTGGCATCATACATTATGTGTATTGGATTTGTGGCAATTAGTTTTTTGCAAAAAGCAGGAAGGTATGATAATAGGAGGGGCATTAATGATCAAAGACTCATTGGGAGATATTGTATTGGTAGTTCTCAATGCTTCTTTAATCTCACATCTGGACAGATGTGGGTGGAGAAGTTATTTTATGAAGGTCCACTTTGACATTGATGTTGCGCAATGCTAGGTCTATGACAAATAACATCTGTGTATTTTCTGACCTTTTATATGAGGAACAGTTGGACTTGGCTTGCTTGCTTGAAACCTGGCCGGATGTATCTGATGTAGGTACAGCTAACACCAGCTGCGGATAAGAATCTCCATCAACCCAAGACTGGAGGATGGGGGTGGATGGTAGGGATTCTTTTTTCATGAGTCTTTTTCTGTCAGCAGATGACCAGAGGCCAATTTTGACTGTGTATGTTTGGAGGCATAGGTATAGGCTATGACTCTTGTTGGTTTACTATCTGCATAGGTTGTTAGTAGGTGCCCTGGCTGAGTTGATGGAGGTGGTTTTGGCACAGTTGCTAAGGTCTCCAATAAGGATTATCCTCAGAGATTTCAATATACTTGCCAAGGCTGCCTTGTTGGGTCAAGGTCAGGACCCCATGGCTATCCTGACAGTCATGGGACTGTCCAAGGTTGTGATGGATGCACCATCTGACAGAGGGCATTCACGTGATCTTTTCTCTGTGAAGCAAGATTCTGGTAATTTAATGGGAGAAGGGGTATTGATCTGGCCTTTATCACGGTCTGATCATTTTCTTCTGTAAGATATGGTTCAGCTTGCTGAATCTCACAGCAGCAGCAGTAGACCCTTAAGATGGTCTACCCTCAGATGCATTCCTGAACAGGAGCCAGGAAATTTTGAGAGCCTTGATGTGAGCTCTAAGTAGGCCCTACTCAGGGGTCATTTCGTAGAAAAAGAGGTGCAGGAGCTCATTAGCATAACTTATTAGCATAACTTGCTTGCATATGCCACACCCTCTGACATCACGGGAAGTGTGTCAGAAGGCAGCACCCACCGCTCAGGCTCCACTGGACTGTTTTGGATTGCTGGGTATTGGGGGGGGGGGGGAGCAGATCTGCCCTCACAGAGGAGGGAGAGGTTGTACCTGAACGTGGGGAGGGCTCTGCAACTTCCCTGGTTGCTTCTTGCTCCTTGTGGCCTGACTGAGGGCTGCTGGGAGCAGGGGGTGGGGCTTGCTGCATGTGCCACACCCCCTGGGCTCCTTACTGCCGGAGCTCCGCTCCTGTGCGCTCCCGTAGGAAATGACCCCTGGCCCTACTATCTTCATGGAATTTGAAGGTGGGCTCTGGGCAGGATCACTTATTATTTATTTTAAAATATTTTTATTAATTTTTGTTCAGATAAACACAAAAACACAATCAGGTCAACCTGTAACATACAAACAAACTTTTTCCAATATCTCAAGAGTACATAAGAATGAAATTCAAGAACTAGCAACACATTATAGCATTTACATAGAAATCTCTTTGGATATGAAGAGAGTTGGGAAACACCTAGAGGACTGGTAGTAGAAAACTTTATAATGAATCAGACAGAACACAACATAGAGTCCACTTGCTAGCCTATGAAATTGCAGTGGTGATGACAGAAAATATTTTTTTCCTCCACTGCCATTGCTGCAGCTGCATCTCCCCCCCACTCAGTTTTTTAAAACAGTGCAACAACAGTGATGAAACCCAAGTCTGTCTTCAAGAAGGATGTTCCCATGTCTCCTAGATGGGATGTTTTTGCAAGGTTCATCCATACTGATCCAGAGGCCAGTTTGAGAGTAAATCCAGTACCTGTGATTATCCACACATCTGCCTGTCCATTTTATGTTTCACATTGATCCAGCTGATACATTTTGACAGAATCCTTGGGGCTGTGAGGACTACCACTTGTACACTTGACCCTTGTTGTCATGTCAGGAAAAAGTGACCATTAGAAAAAAAAATTAACTCTCTGTTAATGAGGGAGGGGGGAGGTTTTAATTTTTCCCAGATATTTGTATGCTGTTGTCCCTTCTGGGGGACAATATATATTGATGTTGGCCCAGCCCAGGGAACTGAAGTTAGAGACAAAATCGTCTTCTTATATTCTGAAATGGCACACGAGAGGCCTTTGAAAGTTTAAAATAAATGAAATGTTTTATTTAACTTAGAGAAGAAAAGGTCCGGTGGAATCAGGGGTAGGATGTATGAGTGAACCGATAATAAAACTGAGGTAAATTTGTAATCACATTAACTCCAGTTAATTTGTTGTCATTTGTTGATCTCGATTTGTGTAACTGGAATAAGTGGTGTCTGAAGTAAAAACAAAAATGTTGGTAAAATAAATGATTTAATTAACTGAATTCTGACCAAGAAAAACTCATTGTATGCCAATTTTTAAGTTGAATCTGAATCTTTTTGAACAGAATTAAAACTTGTTTGTATATAATTTACAACATTTAAATATACTCCTAAATGACTCCAATTTTTAGTAATCCAATTAAAAGTGAAGTTCTTTTTAAGCATAGTTTTGGTAATCTTACTGAGGTTAATTGCATAGAGGTCTGATTTGGCCTGGTTGTTGTGTAAACACAAAAAGTGGGCTAATTCTTCTAAAATGGAGTAGAGTACACACAGGGATGAGATTGGATTTTTTTGGTATAAAATCATGTCGTCTGCATACATCCCAATTTTGTTGGTAGAGTCATTAATGTCAGTTCCTTCTATTTTAGGGTTATCACAAATTAATTGGCCTAGGACAGTCATGCCTAGTACCACAATGTGGATTACTTGTATCTGATAAGTACTGGTTAATTTTCAGGTTGGCCTTGGGAGATTTATAAATTGCACTTATTCCTAAAATTTGGACCAAAATCCATTTCTAACAATATGTTCCAAGATTTGGATTAATTTGAATGCTATCAAACACTTTTCTAATGTTAAGAGTAAATATTATTGCTTCTTGTTTTTGAAGTCGACAAGGTGTAATTACATTTAGTGTATATCTGATGTTTTCCATCACATTTCTTTCAGGAATAAAGCTCGTCTGGTTGGGATTTATGTATATCAATATAATTTTATTTAATCTGTTCGTGAGTATTTTTGTGAATAATTTAGCATCCAAATTAAGAATTGGGATAGGTCTATAGTCTTCTGTTGATGTAGAATTTCCCCCCTCTTTTGGTATGACTACATTGTGGGCTACAGTCCAGGATTGTGGAGCTTGACCAGTCTTTATTATATTTGTCATCAGTATTAATAACGGTGGTCAGGGGTCATTTCGTAGAAAAAGAGCTAGGGGAACTCATTAGCATAACTCATTAGCATATGCCACACCCTCTGACATCACTGGAAGTGTGTCATAAGGCCACACCCCCTGACATCACCGGAGGTGTGTCATAAGGCCACACACACCGCCCCCAACGGTCCCGGCCGCCGCTGCTGGCCTTGCAGCTCCACTGCCGAGCCCCATGAGGGGCCCGGCGGTGGACCTGCAAGGCCGGTGGGAGTGCAAGGAAACCCCGCGAAGGCCCTCCCTGGCCCCAGGCAGGAAGGGGTGGGGAAAGGCAGGGAGGAAGCAACTTACCCTCCCTCTTCTCCTGCCTCCTCCTGGTTGAATGAGGGCCGGAAGCGGGGCGGCTGGAAGCAGGGGGCGGGGCTTCGTCATGTGCCCCGTCCCTGTACCTCACCCGGGGGAACTGCGATCCCCTGCGATCCCCCCCGAAATGACCTTTGACGGTGGTATTGGTGTTTCTTTGAAAGATTTGTACCATTCATTGGGAAGCCCATCTGGGCCAGGTGTTGAATTAATTTTAGATTGCTGTATAACTTCTTCTAATTCTATGGCTGTAATAGGTTGTTCTAAAAAAATTCTGCAGTGGTTGTTTTTTAAGTGTTTTATGCTTTAAAAATAATTGCTAAATTGCACTGTTTGGTGCTGTGTTACCTGTATACAAAGATTTGTAAAAATTGAACATAATCTGAAGTATATGCTTAGTGTCATAATGCAACTCATCAGAAATATCTCTTAGGGCAGAAATATGTTTATCCAATTTTTTCCGCTTCACTCTGCAGGCTAGTAATTTTACATTTCTAGCTGATTTCTGCCAATTTTTTTGTTTTAAAAGTACTTTTGTGGTGTCTAATGTTTCTAATATTTTCCAAGTTGCTAATAATCTTTTCTATGTTTTTTTATTACCTGTTTTTTGTGTGCTGTACTTCAGGTTCATGATTTTTTTCCTGTCAATTGTTTAACTCATTTGTCTTTATCTTTTTTCAGATGGGCTGATAAAGAAATCAGGTGGCCCCTGATTACTGCTCTGAGGGATTCCCATAAAGTTTCTGGGGAAACATTCTCCGTAATATTGATGTTTAAAAAGGATTGAAGTTCTTTAGAAATATTGCTTTTTATATTTGCTTTCAATAAAAAAGTTTTGTCCATGGACCAAATAAAGGGTATGTCTCTTTTATTGGGGTTCAAAAACAGAGGTGTGGTCCAACCATCTTTTAATACCTATATCTACTAATGTCACTGCCTGGGCTAAAGATGAAGAAACTAATACATAGTTTATTCTGGATTAAGATGACCATCTCCCTGAGTAATAGGTACAGTCCTGATCCTTTGGGTGTTTAAGCCTCTAAAGGTCACATAACTGAAACATCAAAAATAGGTCATAAAGAGCAATTTTAGACTGAGCATGATTTTTATATTGTTTAGCTGACTTAGTAGGTTTTGATCTGTCCCAAACAATGTCAGCAACATAATTTAAGTCACCACGAATCAAAAGTTCTCCTTCCTGGAAGGGTCGGAAGACAGTGAAAACTGAGTTTCAAAAGGTAATTTGGCAAGAATTTTGGGGCATAAATTGACCCTAAAGTAATCAATTGTTCCCCCAGGGATAAATATATATCAGCCCTCGCAATCTATCATTGTGTCTTTGAGAGAGAATCACACCTTTTATGATAGAAGAATACCAACTTCCTGTGCCTTAGAGGAGCCGGGGCCTGAAACTGAACTAGAAACCAGGAGGAATTTAAAACTGAATGGTCACTATTTTTCAAATGGGACTCTTGGTTAAACTCAATATCTGGTTTACTTTGAAGTAACTGTGAAGTAAAACATTTACATTTAGCTGGGTTGTTTAAACCATAAACATTAAGAGATAGAAAATTATAGGAAATGTCCAAGACCCTGTTGTGGTGTGTCTCAAATTATTGTTTGAGTTTTATATGAGTTCATGTTTATTAACTGTTGTTTATTTCAATTTGATTGACAATCCAGGACAAGTGAGGTAGAAGCGTCACATTTGAGATATTCAGCATGCATCTCACCATCTTTGGCCTTATTCCACCAACCCACATAATTCCAAGAAATGGTTTTAACATCAGGGGAAGGAGGAGAGTTTGTCAGTCAGTCAGTCATGGTTAGTTGATCTGGGGAACTGTTGGTGTCATGGTAAACACAGCTGCTGTCTATACCTTCAGGCAGGGCTCTTTTTGTAGAAAAAGCCCAGCAGGAACTCATTAGCATATTGGGCCACACCCCTGACAGCACAGCTCATTAACACATTAGGCTGCACCCCCATGTTACCAGAAGTGTGGTCATCCAGCCACACTCACCTTTTGCTTGTTATTCTGTTTACCTTGTTTGTTGTCAAAACCCAGGGCTTTTTTGTAGCAGGAACTCCTTTGCATGTTAGGCCACACACCCCTAATGTAGCCAATCTGAATGAGTTTCTGCTGTTGGGTGTGGCCTCTTATGCTAATGAGTTCCTGCTGGGCGTGGCCAACTTGAGAGCCAGCTGGAACTCCGTTCTTGTGCGTTCCTGCCCAAAAATAGCCCTGCCTTCAGGTGGATCCTTTGTTGTTTTCCATGCATTAACCCTTGACAGTCCACCACAAGTGCCTTTCACCAGCTTTGGCTGCTGAGCCAGCTGTGGTCCTTCCTGGGCAGAAAACACCTTGCCTCTGTAGTGCATATCCTAGTAATATCTAGATTACTGCAATGTGCTCTATGTAGGGCTGCCTTTGAAGACTGTCTGAAAGCTACAGTTGGTACAGAATGATGTGGCTGGAGTGGGCTGTAGGGACTATTATCACTCCAGTCTTGTTCCATATACACTGGCTTCCAATTTGCTTCTGGGCTCAATTCAAGGTGCTGGTATTGACCTTTAAAGCCCTATGTGGCCTGGGACTAACATACCTTAAGGACCACCTTCTATACAAACCTATCCACTCACTCCGGTCATCCTCGGAGGCACTACTTTAGTTGCCCCCACCATCTGAGGCTAGATGAGTGGCGACCTGAGAATGGGTCTTGGTCATTGTGACACCAAAACTTTGGAATTCCATCCCCAGGGAGATTTATCTGTCTCACTCTGTTGGTGTCTTTTGCCATCAGGTGAAGACCTTTTTGACCCTCCTTCTGGTACTGTGTGTTTTTAATTTAATTTTAATGGTATTTTTAACTGCTTAAATTTTTAATGCTTTTAGGTTTGCTGCCTTGTGTACCCCTGATTGGATGGAAAAGTGGCATAGGGTTATGGACCACATCACACCAACCCCTCACGAAAAGCGGCATAGAAATGTTTTAAATAAATAAATAAGTAAAATTGAAACCTCTTGATATAAAGTACTATGTTATTTCACTGCCAAGACAAAGACATTTTGCCTGAGGGAACACAAAGTGTATTTTTATATATAACAGCTTATATTTCTATTACCACCAAAAGGTCAAAAGTTCTCCAGTTGCAACAATCAGTTTGTCTATAACTAATAAAGATTACACCACTGCATTATTGATAACTAGTATCCAAAAATTCCATAGATGGTAAACTAATGAGTTTGAAACAGGCAAATTTTCTTTCTCATGTAACTATTCTGAGTTTGTAATCAGTAATTAGCTGCCCTTGTTTAAAGAAACACCACTATTCCCACAGAAGTTATATACAGCTTGTGCACAAAGATGGAAAAAATATCCATCCAGAGCAATCCAAATCCTTCCTTAGAGGATTTAATTTGAGACAATCTATTTGCTTTGCCAAATGAAGGCCCAATCTGCATCTATTATTTGCTCCGTTGTTGTACCAAACCTACACTGGAACAGAAAAAGATGCAGCTCAAAACCACATTCAAATAATGCTGTACTGACTGCAGTCACCCCTGAATGGCCATAAAACAGCCATAAATCTATGCAGACAGCCACCATAAAACCAGAGATCAAACGAAGTGAAAGCAGCATGCAGTCTGGACGCGGCTATAAAATTCGACTATCAATCAAAGTGAAAGTGGCATGCAATGTAGAGGGGAATTTCTGTTCCAGTGGGGGTTTGGTAAAACAGCGGAGCAAATGCTAGATGCAGATTCGGCTGAAGTCTTTGATGCTATTTGCTCTGGTGTATTGTAAAAGAATCAAATTGGTTGAATTCTGGTAATCAGAGGAACATTTAAGAAAACTTGTTTGTTTGTTTAAAGAAGCATATATTTGTGAGCAAACTGTACAGTTTACAAATAAGATGAAATCAAAATGAATGCAAGCCCCTGGCTTGTTTAATGGAAATAATGACTAAGATGTATATGAATAAGTGCTAAAGATATCATGCACGACATGGAGAGTTGGGTTCTATACTTCATAGACTGATATTCTATAAAGAATAAAAAGGAGCTATGATTCCCTAACATGACAATGCCTCGACCGTCCCAACGGTTTAACCAACTGGATGGTGTTGAAGCCATAGTTGCAGCCTTAATTATGGTTAACACAAGTGTGTAGTCTTTTCTTACTGCTGAAGCAGCAAACTTGCACAGTAATGTAAGCATATAAAAAAAATCTTATTATTTTTGCACTTTTTTATGTGGTACAGAATTTTGAAATGCATCTCTCGGTAGAGACAGAGATGAATTCTAAGTATGGTGGTAGCAGTTTGAACACATTCTCTGCCCTAAAAACAAATACAATGCACTCCTCAGTCAGTCTGTCTTATAGTATGCCAAAATTATGTTTCATCCAGAATTCTGTGAAGCTGGAGCAATTATGTTCAGCAGATCCGTGTGGGATTTCATCTCCTGTGATGGGATTTCATCTCCTCCATGTCTTTATCCCACATGTAATTTGTGGGAAATCTATCATTTTAGAAGATAAATGTTTTATTTGCACTCTGCTAATGCTCAGAGGCTATTTTGATACAGGCTTCTTGGCTGGACAGAGCTGTAGAACCGGTTTCTCTAGTTAGCTTTCAGTTGGGCTTTCTGGGAGAATTGCCATTGATACATAAAAATGGGCTCTTTCTGCGTCTGCAGTAAATCACGTCCCCCATGGAGGCACACTGAAGATACTAACGCTGCCTAAAATTTTTCGCCACGTAAGGGGTGGAGACTGATATACTTAACAAAAGGAACCATTTGTTAAGGGGCTTGATTGGAATGCCAGGAGAGCATCCTTGGGGATTCTGATTGCGAAGAAAGGACTGTTGTCTTTTTTGGTTAACATCCTGGCTGGAGAAGACAAAATTTGACGTAAAGAACATCACCTTGACAGAACCAGTGCAAAATGATGGAAACTGAAATCTGGTAACCTTAAATTTATTGTGCCTATCTTTTAAGAGCATCATAGAGAGATAAGTTTTAAACCCAGGGAAAGAAGATTGTGTTCATTATTCCATTCTCATGTCAGTAGTTGTTAGATTTATTTGCTTACTGTAAGTATTTCCTTTCTGTAATCAATGGCTTTAATATGACTTAAAGTTACATTTTTCTTTTAATGAAACTGGTGTGGTCTATGCTAACTAGGGGACAAGAAATGTGACCAGCAAAAGTCTGGTGTTCTTGAAGAAGAGTCCCTAAAAGCCCCAAAGAGATGGTTTAGTCTTCAGAAGAGCTTCTTCTGAACCTGGCTCCAGAGTGTGGGTGTTCCTACAAACCTGGGGGGAAATGCTGGCTTGCAGAAAAATCAGGAAAACAGGGAAGGATTTTTTTTTAAAAAGCAATGCTGACCAAGGCATTGCAGGTTGGAGAAAACTAACAATGAGCCCAGGAGAACAAAAAGGGGCAGGAGAAGAGGATTGGTGGGGAGAAGTGAAGTGTGGAAAAAGTGGCAATGGGGGGAGAGAGTGACCATGAAGTGGAGAAAGGAGGGGGTAGGATTGGAGAAAGTGGTGATGATAGGGGTGAGCTACAGGAAAGAAATTGGGTGGGGGGCTGCAGGGGGATAAGATTTACTTTCCCACAAGACTTCACTTGCTTTATTTGCTGCGGGCAATGTTCTTGTTTCTCTTGAGGATAGTGAATGAAGCTGGAGAACTAAATTCCTCCTTAGTATCTTGGAACCTGGACCAGCTGGATCAATTCCATATCCCCTGCTAGAAAAGAGTTGCCTGAGACATTTATTCCAGTAGTTGTAAGAGATGTAGGTGAAAGAGAAAAAGAGGTACTTTAAGATATTGCTATTAAGTGTCCTGTGTCAGTAATATAATTGTTACTGGCACTGGAGAGAAATAAAAAATAAGACTTAGATTGCAATCCAAAGAATGCTTTCTTGGAAGTAAACCCCACTAAAATAATGGGATTTACAGTTATATAGCTAAAATCAGGCTAACAATGGCATAAGGGGGGGGGCCCAATACAGCCCCTTAATTCCTGCTTTCCTGGGACTAGGTTTTCTGCTGTCTGATTCAAATGTTGCTGCCTAGTGAGCATGATAAGCAGAGGATAAATTCAGGACTTTGAACAATGGGGATTGTCTGGCTGTTTTCTCTCAACAACCCAAATTTACTGTTGAAACTCATTATCTCGAAAGACAATAAAAGAGAAAAAAGTTATCACAAGATGAGGTAGAAACCAGGTCCTACAAACAGCAGTGCACCTGGAATGATTCTGAGAATTGTAGTTTGGTGAGGGAACTGAAAGCTTTCTATTGAAAGATCTGTAGCTAACTTTAGAGAACTGATGTCTCCACAGTCCCCCCTCCTCAGGAGGATGTGCACTATTAAATAGATTTAAGTCTGTTGTATAGCCATGCCTTCAGTATTCAAATCTTGTTCTGAGGTAGACTTGGGAACAGCCGATAATGTGACCTGTCTGGCACTTACATAACAATAAATGTTCTTACACCATTGCCAGTGAAATCTCTAAACAACATCAAGGTCAAACTGTTAGGCACATCTGAACACCTGACACTGATAGTTCCATCTCCCGGTGCAACACCACTTTATTCTGCAAGCAAGATTTAGCATGAAATTTAAATGAGCCAGAGTATCATTTTAAAGTGAACAGAAGGAAGTGTCTGCTTTTAAAAAGTTTCTTGGAGAATCAGTTTGTTCAAAGAACAAATTTAATAGAAGTATTTGATCATCTCTTACTCGCAGCATGTTTTTTAAAAAAAATCCTTTTAAACAGGAAAAACCAGCTGTGAGTGCTACCTGCTCTTTTAATTTCTCTTTTCTTGATTTTGTTGCTCTGTTTTTACATCCCTTTTTCATTTTTCTTTCATTCCACTATTCCTAATCACATAATTTGGTTTTCACAAATCCATAATCTGGGTTGTATTTTGATTTGCCATTTCTTCACATGTGGTATTGTGTTCACATCTGTCAGAGGTATCATTTAGGCCTTGTGTGTACTGAGGTTCAAAGATTTGTTTATAGTCAACTTGTACTGAAACACCTGCAAGGCAATGTGCCTTTAATATGTATGAGACCAGCAGGTTTAACTTGTTAAGAAATATTTAAAAACATAATCCTAATTATGCTTTCTTTTACTTTGGTACATTCATAAGTAAGATTCCTTAGCAAGGTACACAGTAGACCCTTGCCATTTACAGATTCACAATTCTCAGTTTTACTTGTTTGCAAAAAATGCCCTGACCCCCTGATATGGCTATCCCCGCCTACACGGGTCCTTTCCATGGCCATTCTGGCCTGCCAGTCTTCCCCTGGAACTAGCAGACACCCTGGCTTCCCAGCATTTGCAGTTGTCTCCTTTTGCAGTGATCCCAGGAATGGAACTGTGACAAGCAGGGTTGCCAACCTCCAGGTGGCAGCTGGAAATCTCCTGGGATTATGACTGATCGCCAGGTGATAGATCATCTGGAGAAAATGACCGCTTTGGAAGGAGGACTCTAGGGCATTGAAGTCCCGCCCCTCCCTAATCTCACCCTTCCCAGGCTCCACCCCCAAAATCTTCCGGTATTTCCCAACTTGAAGCTGACAATCCTGGTGAGAAGCCGTTTCTATCAACTGATGGGACACAGCCTCCTACAATCCCGGTGACAAGCCATTTCTATCAACTGATGGGACACAGCCTCCTATGATCTTGGGGAAAAACAGGTTTATTTTAAACTATAAACCTTCCTCTCAGATACCAGGTGTTCTAAAGGTAGCGAGTGTATAGGCTTTGGGTTCACTGCTGTGAGGTAAGTTTTGTGGCACACAAGTAGAATATGGAGGTCACTGAGGGAGGAATTATATATTAACAACAAAGAAGATTTATTTATTTACAAGTAGGTTTCAAGGAACAGATCGGAAATTACTCTGAGAAACATGTTCAGAGCTGGGTCTGAGGTTGTTGTGGTGAGATGGTGTGAAAAAGGGATTAATTTCAGTTTATAACAGTAATAACCATACCCTGGGTCAAGATTTAAGTCTCAATCATGATTACAACTTAGACTAAGTTCAGACTGTGCCATAATTTAGAACCCAAATCATGGTTCCCCTTTTTAGTCAAATGGGTAGATAAACCATGGTCAAAAACTCCTCTTCTGCTTTTGTTTTCCATCTCTATGTTTGGTTCAGACATCATGTCAAACTATGGTTAATAGAAACCATGGCTTACAATCCTGATTTCCAGCTAATTACAAACCATGGATTGTCAAATCACTCATAATGCCAAATTAAATTTAAGGACATTTAACTTTGGTTTGAGGGCAATGACTAATTTCAGCCTTTGTTTTATCTATTTCCATTACATGCAGGACATTTTCAATTTAGGCAGTGCCAACTAAGCGGACACAAACTACGGACAAAGACTGCTAGATTTGATTTTTGTTGGTTTGGGGGCATATTTCTTAAGCAAGAATAAATTAAAGCTAATTAGTAACTTTGCCCTAATTAGGAACCAGATTCTCCATCTACTTTTAATTAAGAATTAAGAAGAACTAGACCTGGGGCAGACTGCCATTACAAACTCTTGTTCATTCTCCACCATTGGATGCCCTCATTTCCCCAATACATTACAACAATTAAATACTGGCAGATCATTATTTCAGAAGGTTGATCACCTTTTCCTGTTTAGTCAAGAGTGATGTATCTAGCCCTAAAATAATCATTAAAATGTAATGATTCCCCCCCCCCTGGTAGGAATAGCTTACATAAATAAAAGTAATGTAATCTATATAATTTACTGGAGGCTGCCTAATTCACAATCCTTTCCTGACTCTTGACAACATGACAGAGCTCAGCATGTAGCATTTTTGCACAGCCAGTTCCCCTGCCACATTCTTTGCTCCATTGTCGATATTTCAGGATCTCTTTGGTTTTGAGAGTCAGTTCTGTGTAGACAGAAATGTTTTCTTACACTGTGTTGTTAGGAAGAGCCCCCTGTACTGATAATACAGCAGAGCACTGGGAGTATTTCTGGTTTTGGCACTTCTCCACTGAGATGCTACAAAGTTTAGGACCATATCCACTGAGAGGCTGCGTTATATAACAGACACGTCTCTTGTGGGATTCCACAGAGATCTGTTCATTCTTCCACATTTTTAAACATTTGAAATGGCTGGGAGAGATTGTGTGAAGATTTGGAGTGCATTATTATGCTGTTGATTGCCAGCTTTGTTTTTCATTTCCCTCTAAACAAGGTGTGTCAATTTCATCTGTGATTTAGTGCCTTACGAGATTGAATAAATAATATCTCAGACAAGAAGGAATAGCTCATGGTGGGTGGTCCTGGAATGAGTGGAAATGCCAGTTCTGGATGAGGCCATACTACCCTTAAAGAGTAGGTTTGCAGTTTGGGGTTTATGCCAGATCTAGGTCTCCTGAATTTTCAGGTGCAGCCATCGGCTGGAAGTGCTTGCTGTTTTGGCAACTGCATCCCACTTTAGAACAGAAAGAATGTGCCACCATTATGTGTGGCCTGGTAACCTCTCAGCTACTTTACAGAAGTATCATTCATAGCACATAGTATCACTCTTGAAGACAGCTTAGAATGCTTATTTTATTTATTTATATGAATCTTCATTTGTTCATGGAAACGGCAACTAGATTTGATGCTGATATTAGTTGCCAGGAGTATATAATAACTTTAAGGGAAAATTCAATTTTTTCTCAATTTGTAGTAAGTACAAACTCAACTCTTACCTTCAAAGTCATGTGTAGCCTGTGTCTAGGATACCTGAAGCGTGGCTTCTCTCATATATACTTCCACTGAGATGTGGTAATGAAATGTTACGTCAGGTGCCTCTAGCCCATCTTACATTGGGCTGTTTTTGGCAAATAGTGTTGGGTATGTTGATGGAACTTTTTACTGTTTCCCAGTTCCAAGTTTTGATCCATTTAGACATTCCTTTTCAGACACATTTTTGACTTTTAAAGGTGCAAAGATTGTGGGTTCATATCTTATATTCTAATAGCCAGCCGTGGCCCTCATCTGTAGGTAGCTAAATCCACAAATCAGGGCCACGTGGAGGCTAAAGGAATTTTTCTGCACATTTCTGCATGTGCGCAATGCACTTTGGGAAACAGCTGTAGCCAGCCACTGCTCTGGGCCTGAGCATAGAGGCAGCAGACATCAGCAGCTGCTCTGGGTCTGTGCACCACCATGGTAGCTGCCAGCTGTGGAATCTACCCCCCCACGAGCCTCGCGTGCCCTCTGTTGTTAAGAATACATGAACAAATGAAGTTGCCTTATGCTAAATCATAAAATTGGCTCATCGGGATCAGTATTGTGTACTCAGACAACACGTTCCATAACAAATGCCCTCACAAGCTGAAGGGGTGAGGTGTCTTGGGGGGGGCAGTATGTCAGGCTCAGTATGCATTTTATGGTTCGCCTGCCATAGAGGAAGGAGGAGAGGGCGAGGGATGTGAAAACCAAATGCTTTCATTTTCCTAAATGCTTTGATATATCAGACACTGTGTCGCAGAGACCTATTGATTTGCTTTATTTCTGAGGAGGGGTATGTGCTTAGTGGGGGGAGTAGTTGACCGTTATTTCTGGTGGGCAAATGCCGTGGGGTGATTGGGTCCTGATCTTTAGTGCCTTTGCTTGAACACAATATATCTGCAATCTCCACGCTTTTACCTCCAGTCCTAACAAAGCCTGTGTTCAGTATGGTATTCTTCAAAGTCTCAATAAACCAAACTTTCTTCAAAGTGAGTGGTGTTGAGAACTGATTTAACCAGGATCCTGACAAATTGTTAGGACTCACTGTTTTCCTCCTCGACCTCCTGCACCACAGCCATGATGAATGGAGAGGATGCGGAAGTCCCTACAACTGCGGCGGATGGCACCATGACTGAGCAACGAAACATGGTGGGCCTGGTGGTAACCACGGAGTACAAAGGAGCAGAAGGCAGGATGCGGACCAGACCCTCTTGGGCGCTGCTCCCCACATGGGCTGAGTCCACTTGGGTGGTGACTCCCGATCTGAGGTTTGAGAGGTTCGCATACGATGGTGCTCAAAGGAGCTATGGACACTTCTTCCAGGATGACCCGGAGTGCATCCGTGTGGTGGAAGACATTGAAGTTGAACGAGATCAGGCGAGAGAAGCAAAACATGATGCTGGATAAACCGGGCATCATCATGGATGTCATCCAGCAAGAGTTCAGGAATCATGGACGGGCCCAAGATGGAGCTGGAGGGGCACTGCTGGCCCCTCTGTAAATGCCCCCACCTCCTCCCCTGCCCCCCAGCTGTTCCTCCTGGCCCGGCTGGGCTGACCGGGCCGCTTGCAGCTCAGGTGACTCCGGAGTGGCCCTGCGATGCCCTGGAAGCAATGTTCGATGGCACCCCAGTGAAGCTGGCATTTTTTCTGCTGCAGGTGTGCAAGTTCTTATGCAATTGGGGCCCCACTTTCACCACTGATGAGCATTGTGTGGATTTTATTGGGTCGTGCCTCCAGGACTGGGCGGCCAACTGGTTCATGGGTCTCCACAACATCTGGGGCCCAGAACTCCAAGATGTGAATGCCTTCACGTGGGCACTCCGATGCCAATACGAGGACCTCCTGGAGCTAGGGAGAGTGAGCACCCGATTCAGGGGCCTATGCCAGGTTGGATGCTCAGTGCGGGAGTACTCTGATGAGTTCAAAACACACACTGCAAAGCTCCAGGGGTGGCCCGAAGAAGTCCTCATTGAGTTCTACTGGGCCGGGCTGAACCATTCAATTCTGGATCAAGCCCTGGCCCAGGGCAACCCGCTAACCCTGCATGGGTGGATACAGGTGGCCTGCGAGGTGGAGAACCGCTCCAACCTTTTGTGAATGTATTAGCCCGGGCTCCCACGAGGGCGGCAGTGGTGGCGGTGGAACAACAGGGGACAAAACCAAGACAAGAGAAGCTGCTAGAGACCAATGGATGTGACAGGGCCTGTGCCACTTTGTGACCACCTGCCATCTTGACAAGAGCCCTGGGGATGGGAAGGTGAGTGAGCGCAAGACCTCTGAGAAAAAGCCCAAGTCGCAAGCGGTGCAGATGAAGCAAGCAACCCAAAGCACTTCAAGCAGGGGAGCGGGGAG